>NW_019950903.1:0-7121 GCF_002910315.2 Salvelinus sp. IW2-2015 | reverse complement strand
CATCTCGGAGAGATTTTGTCCACGTCTCTTTGCAGATTCTTAAGTCATTAAGGTTTCGAGGACTGGCCGTTTGGCAACTGAACCTTCACTCCCTCCACAGATTTTCTATGGGATTAAGGTCTGGAGACTGGTAGGCACTCCAGGACCTTACAATGTCTTTTTCTTGAGCATCTTTTGCTTGGCGGTGTGTGTTTGGGTCATTGTCATGCTGAATACCATCCCGGACCCATTTCAATACCTGGTGAGGAAGGAGGTTTTCCCAAGATGTGACGGTACCATGGCCCGTCCATCGTCCTTATGTGCGGTGAAGTTTCCTGTCCCTTTAGAGAAAACACCCCCAAGCATAATGTTTCCCGCATGTTTCGACGGTGGGATGGTTTCTTGGGGTCATAGGCAGCCATTCCTCTCTCCAAACAGCAAGTTGAGTTGATGCCCAAAGAATCCATTTTGGTCTCATCTGACCACAACAGTTCACCAGTTGTCCTCTGAATCATTCAGATGTTCATTGGCAAACTTCAGAACGGCATGTATATGTGCTTTCTTGAGCAGGGGACCTTACGGGCTGCAGATTTCAGTCCTTCACGGCGTAGGTGTGTACCATAATTGTTTTCTTGGTGACTATGGTCACAGTCTGCCTTGAGATCATTGAAAGATCCCCTGTGTAGTTCTGGGCTGATTCCTCACCATTCTCATGATCATGCAACTCAAGAGGATGAGATCTTTGCATGGTAGCCCTAGGCCCAAGGGAGTTTGACAGTTCTTTTGTTTCTTCCATTTGCGAATAATCGCACCAACTGTTGTCACCTTCTCACCAAGCTGCTTGGCAAATGGTCTGTAGCCCATTCCAGCCTTGTGTAGATTACAATCTTGTCCCTGACATGCTTGTGGAGATTCTTGAGTCTGATGTCGCACAATTGGTAGGAGAGTTTGGAATACTGATTGATTGGTCTTCTGTGGACAGAGGTGTCTATTTTAGTACAGGTAGAATAACTGAAATTAGGAGCACTCCCTACTTAAGAGTGTCTCTATCTCACAACCAGTTACCTGTATGAAAGCACCTGGGACCAGAAATCTTTACTGAATTGAGAGGGGCTCAAAATACCTTATTTCCCTCATTAAAATGCAAATCACCGATTTATCACGTTTTTGACATGCGTTTTTACCTGGATTTTTTGAAGTTGGGTTATTCTGTCTCTCTCATGTTCAAATAAACCTACCCATTAAAATATAATAGACTGATCTGCTTTCTTGCAGTGGGCAAAAACGTACAAAATCAGAGGGATCAAAATACTATTTTTCTCCCAACGTAGTTATGATTAGCAAATAATAATAAAAGACTCCCTGGATAGTCCCCCGAGTCAGGAAGGATATCTCTCTCAAGTTGTCAAAACAACAAAATTGATGTCAAACCCGGGGAGAACGCGCCCTGCGTAATATTAGACAGATCGATTTGCGATTGCACTCTAAGCAAGGATAGTATATCTATGGTATCAAGTTTTGATTAGTTAATCCGATGTTAGTACTCGTGCTTTCGCCCTCGTTACCAGCCAGTGATCAAATGATAAAGCAAAAATTCACCATTCGCTATAACAACCAGAAATGTGTCGCAGAGATGGTTTAGAGATAAATACAATATACCGCTAATAATGTAAAAACCGCAGTCCCCACAAATGAGATCGTCATCTCAAAAATAAAGCAGATAGCTTGCCCTGAGGCCCGCCCACTATAGTGTAAAGTATGAACCGGATATCTTATCTGTGATGGCGCACGGTTTCAATTGTTGAGAACCTTTTTAAAATGACGAGCTGGAGCTCCTATCATCAATGGGAGGGTCAGCTTTCAGACTAGTATATTTATATTACAGTTCCCGTGTTCTAATAGATCTTCTTCAAAATTTTATAACAGTATGATTGAGCTGAAACACATTCTCATTACAGCAACGCGGGGGAATAGTTAAGTGGCCTTGGCATTTTTCCCTATTTTGTTGCTTCAAACCTTGAAATAAAATCAGATTCTTGGGGGGGTTTGTATCATTTGATTTACACAACATGCTACCAATTTGAAGATGCAGAAATAGTTTTATTGTGAGACAAACAAGAAATAAGACAAAAAAGACAGTAAAAACTTGAGCGTGCATAACTATTCACTCCCCAAAGTTAATACTTTGTAGAGCCCCCTTTTGCAGCAATTAAGCTGAAGTCTTTGGTTTGTCTCTATAAGCTTGCACATTAGCCAGGGGATTTTTGCCCATTCTTCAAGGAAATCTGGCTACAGCTCTTCAAGTTGGGATGGGTTCCGCTGGTGTACAGCAATCTTTAAGTCATCCACAGATTCTCAATGGATTGAGGTCTGGGTTTGACTAGGGCATTCCAATACATTTCAATGTTTCCCTTAAACTACTCGAGTGTGCGTTAGCAGTATTGTTAGGGTCATTGTCCTGCTGGAGGTGAACCTCCGTCCAGTTCTTAAATCTCTGGAAGACTGACCAGGTTTCCCTCAAGAATTTCCCCGTATTTAGCGGCCATCCATCATTCCTTTAATTACAGTTTCCAGTCCTACGATGACAAACATCATCACAGTTTTCGGGGTGATGAGAGGTGTTGGGTTTACGCCAGACATAGGTTTTCCTTGGTGGCAAAAGCTACATTTTAGTTCATCTGACAAGTACCTTCTTCCATATGTTTGGGGAGTCTCCAATGCTTTGGCAACACAAATGTGTTTGTGCTTATTTCTTTCTTTAAGTATGGCTTTTGTCTGGCCACTCTTCAATAAAGCCCAGCTCTGTGGATGTAGGGCTTAAAGTGGTCCTATGGACAGATACTCCAATCTCCGTGGGAGCTTTGCAGCTCATCAGGGTTATCTTATGATCAAATCAAATCAAATCAAGTTTCTTTTATATAGCCCTTCGTCATCAGCTAATATCTCGAAGTGCTGTCAGAAAAACAGCCTAAACCAAAAGCAAGCAATGCAGGTGTAGAAGCACGGCGGTAGGAAAACTCCCTAGAAAGGCCAAAACCTAGGAAGAAAGCTAGAGGGAAAGGCTATGGAGGGGTGGGCCAGTCCTCTTCTGGCTGTGCCGGGTGGAGATTATAACAGAATCATGGCCAGATTTCAAATGTTCATAATGTCACTAATAATCAGAGAGTAATGTCGTTGGGCTTTTCATAGCCGATATTAAGAGTATCTCTACCGCTCGCTGAGGTCTCTAGAGAGTTGAATAACAGACGGTCTGGGAAGTAGCACGTGGTGGACAGGTTCATGGTTCCATAACCGCAGCGCAGAAATTGAAACTGGAAACAGCCAGCAAGGACAGGTGGATGGGGAAGAAGGGAGTCATCATGGCCCGGTAGTTCTGACGCATGGTCTAGGGTCAGGTCTCCGAGAGAGGAAAGAGAGAGAGAAGGAGAGAATTAGAGAGAGCATGACTTATAATTCACACGGAACTGGAATAAGACAGGAGGCAGTACTCCAGATTAACCAACTGACCCTAGCCCGACACATAAACTACTGGAGCATAGATACTGGAGGATCAGACAGGAGGGTGCAGGAGACACTGTGGCCCATCGATGCTCCCGGAAGGGCAAACGGAAGGAAAACCACCACTTGCACAGACAGCCAACCAAGGGGATACTCATTCAACACAACTTACCTACTGGAGACAAGGCCGAGTATAGCCCAAGATCTCCACCACAGCAAACCAAGGGGGGGCGCCAACCAGCAAGGAAGATCACGTCAGTAACTCAACCAACTCATAAGAATCTTTTTGTTGCTCTCTTGATTAATGCCCTCCCTTGCCAGGTCTTGAGTTTTGGTGGGCGGCCTTCTCATTGGAGGTTTGTTGTGGTGCATATTCTTTCCATTTTATAATGGGAACTTAATGGTGTCGTGGGATGTTCAAAGTTTCGGATATTTTTTTTATAACCCAAACCTGATCTGTAATTCTCCACAACTTTGTTCCTGACTGTTTGGAGAGCTCCTTGGGTTTAATGTGTGTTGATCTCGTGCCGCTTGATTGTGGTGCCCTTGCTTAGTGGTGTTGCAGATCTGGGCCTTTCAGAACAGGTGTATATATACTGAGATCATGTGACAGATCATGTGACCTTTAGAATTGCCCACAGGGTGGACTTTATTTAACAATCTATGTGACTTCTGCAGCTAATTGGTTGCACAAATATTATATAAGGGCTTCATAGACGGGGGGACTACATATGCACACACCACGTGTTTCTGTTGTTTTTTTAAGATTTTTTGAAACGTCATTTTTTTCATTTCATTCCAATTTGGGACTATTTGTGTATGTCATACTGTCACGTTCTTCGTCTGGAGGAGAAGAAGAGGACGCAAGATGCAAGCGTGGTTTATGGTGTCGCATATGTTTTAATAATAAACTGAACACTGAAACAAACAATAAACCGAAAACGACAGTCCGAAAGGTGAAACCAAACCCCTAAACAGGAAATCACACACAAAAACAACCGAAAACAGGCTCTAAATATGGTTCCCAATCAGAGACATGACTACACTGCCTCTGATTGAGAACCATACTAGGAAACGGAAGAAACCAACATAGAACACAAACATAGATACACCCACTCACATCCTGACCACTAAAACAAAGAAATAACACAAGAACTAGGGCAGAACGTGACATTAACATGCATCCAATATATATATCATTTAAATTACAGGTTGTAAGCAACATGGAAAACCAAGGGGGGTGAATATTTTGCAGGCACTGTTGCGGGGATGAATGAGCCAATTGTAACTGGGGATGATTAGGTGGCATGACAGTATAAAGGCCAGATTGGGAATGTAGCGGACCCCTACTCTTAAGATAGTGCATGGGAATTTATGTAACCACAGAGAGTCAGGACACCCCTTTAAAGTCCATCTGAAGACAGCACCTACACGGGCATGCACATCACTGCCTGGGGCATTGGGATATTTTTATAGACAGAGGAAGGGTGCTCTATAGCCTCATCACAATCCAGCGATCTGGTCTCCGCATCAGGGACTGATCGGACCAACCCTACTTAGCTTCAGAAGCAAGCCAGCAGTGGATGTCAGGTGGTTGCTGTGGCAAAATCATGTTAAGTTTCTGTGCAAACCTGGTGGCCAACTACAAGAAACATCTGACCTCTGTGATTGCCAACAAGGGTTTTGCCACCAAGTACTAAGTCATGTTTTGCAGAGGGGTCAAATACTTATTTCCCTCATTAAAATGCAAATCAARMTATAAAAWTTTTGACATGCGTTTTTCTGGATTTTTTTGTTGWTWMTCTGTCTCTCACTGTTCAAATAAACCTACCATTAAAATTACAGACTGATAATTTCTTTGTCAGTGGGCAAACGTACAAAATCAGCAGGGGATCAAATACTTTTTTCCCTCACTGTATTTAGTTGTAAAAACGTGATACCCTCAATGCAAGCTGTAAAATGACTCCCAACATAGAACACAGCAAACATTAGTAATGTAGCTAGCTTGCTAGTTAGCTAGCTAGTTACAACAAGTAGATATGTTGCTAGCTAGCAGGAGCAGATAGTTTTATCACAATCTAACATGACATTCCGGGACCAGGAGCGTTATAACTATCAGTTTATTTCATGTAATAATTTAAGACTACAAAAAAATCTATAGGACTTATAGTGTAAATCTAATACAGTCATCAAGGCAGGACCAAATCATTTAATTCATACTGACAAATAAGAAATGGCATATTATCCCTGTCAATAGTTGGAGTAGGATGATTGGAGAGCACCTTGCCTCAGACTGTCAGGATGTTCATTTTCCAGCTCACAAACGACAGTCCTTTGTTGTGATGATTTCTTTCATTCATTCTTGTCACTTTTGTCTCACATGATCTATTCAGGTCTCCTGTGTCCTGCACACATAGATCAACCTAATGCTATTCACCACACATGGGCTGATTTACTCACCTGAGAGGAGAAACATCCTACTGCAGTTTGAACTAGCCCTGCCATCACTATTTAGACATTGAGACCACATATGAATTTGCCTGTTGTATTTTCTTTGTGGGTTTTGTCTTACACAAACACCTGCGTGTTTGAGCATCTCGAAGACTAAATTCAATGTTGAATCAGTTTAACAGGTGACAAACCGATGATTTTACTATTGTAACATGCAGTGGGGAGAATTATATTGTCCCCATCGGGAGCCCAGGTTTTTGTCATAGTTGGTAGAGTTCTCCTCTCTGGACCACAGCTACATTGGTTGGTTACCAGGGTGGGATCCTTTCGATATTATGCCTATGGGGCCTGGGCACACAAATGCTCCCAGAGAGAAGGGGCAATACTGAAGCATGCGTTGATGACAGTTCTACAATCTCCATCATAGGCCCAGGCTTTTGGCATAGATGGTAAAGCTCTCATTTCTGGAATGCAACATTGTAAGATTATGCCCTCCACAACACTTGATATACATTGATTGGTAGGTTACACTATATTTAGATACTTCAAAAACTGCCTGAGACACCTTTGCTATTTTTCTCAAGTGGCAATAAATTGTGAAACATTATTTGTGACGGTGTTCTTTGTTCGAATGTATATGCATGAAAAGTACATTATGGAAAACATTCAGTCATAGTTAGTAGTAGGGGTGTGAACTTTTAAAACTTTTAAACAAAGTTCGGATCCTTAACGTTAAGAAAAATCCCGAGCCAGAAAACAATATTTTCAGTTTTTTTCCCACTTAATTAAAATCAAAGTTCAGTTATGAGAAAACATATTATTTTCTGTGTTATAACCGATAAAGCCCTGGGGAAGTGTAATTCAAATAAAACCAGAGAGGAAGAGGTTAACTTTAGGCTACTTGGTGAATTTGCAAGGCATGCAAGACAAGACATTGTGAGATGCAGATTACCAAAACATATGAGCACGCCTTCTACTGCCCCTCTCTTCCTGGAGCTGGCCTGCCTGCTCTGTCTCTTTGCTAAGTGTGTGTTCAGTCTTCGGTCTGTTGCGTGTAGAATAATCTAGCCCAGGGTTCCCCAACCGGTGGCCTGCGGGCAAAATTTGGTTAATTTCCCAACCGCAATTTTCTGAGCCAAAAAAACAAACATAAATATGTATGTAGGTATTTACACCACCTGTATTTTTTGGGG
>NW_019950902.1:6546-13672 GCF_002910315.2 Salvelinus sp. IW2-2015 | reverse complement strand
AGCTAGAGAGATTCAATCTTCCAGGATGTTGTTATCATAAATATTCAATAACGTTTCAACCGGAGAATTCCTTTGTGTCTATAGAAGTAATGGAACGCAAGTCGATTATCATGTGGAATGTGCATGACCAGGACCTGGCACTCTGCCAGACCACTGACTCAAACAACCTCCCATCCGGCCCACATCACAGTAGAAGCTTCATTCAACGTTTCTACAGACTGTTACATCTAGTGGAAGGCGTAGGAAGTGCAAACAGATCCATATCCCACTGGATTTCATAGGCGATGAGTTGAAAATCCACCACTCAGAATTCTCACTTCCTGTTTGGATTTTTTCTCAGGTTTTTGCCTACCATATGAGTTCGGTTATACTCACAGACATCATTCAAACAGTTATAGAAACTTCAGAGTGTTTTATATCCAATAGTTAATAATTCATATGCATATATTAGCATCTGGGACAGAGTAGGAGGCAGTCACTCTGGCCACCTATTCATCCAAAGTGAAAATGCTGCCCCCTATCCAAAAAGTAACAGCACTAGTGATTGATACAGATTCCATCTGTAACCAAGTTCTCTCTCTCTTCTCTTTCTATTCTCTCTCTCTGCCTCCCCTCTTTCTCTCTCTTTCCTCCTCTCTCTCTCTTTCTCTCAGGTTGTGACAGGCCTGTTCACCTGTGTGTTAATCCAGTCCATGTTCTTGGTAGTTCTGCTGTGTAAACTGGACTGGAAAAAAGCCAGTCAAGAGGTCAGTCAAATTTATATCCTGTGTTTAACCTCACTAAGTTGCCTCTAACAGCTGATGTGTTTCGTCAGGCTTCTGCTCTGTGTGTTGTGTGTGTGTATGTGTGTGTTGGGGGGGGGGGGGGGGATTTGGTTTTCTGGTACCAACAAGGATAGTAAAACTTTGAAAATTCGTATAAGTGGGGACATTTCACCGACACCACAAGGAACAAGGCAATTGTTAGTGTTAGTTAAGGTTGGGTTAAGGAAAATAGTATTTTGAATGGGAATCAATTGTTTGGTTCCCCAAAAGGATAGTAAAACCAACATGTGTGTGTGGGTCAGGCTCTGGTGAGGCAGAGTCCAGCTTCCTGAAAGAAACAAGAGCGTTTGGACTGGAGAAGAAAGTAACAATTCCATCAGTCCCTTCCATATATTCTAAATCCCACGGTTCCATATATTTCTAAATTCCACGGTGCCATATATTAAACCCACGGTATATTCTAAACCACTTTCAATATTCTAAATCCCACCGGTTCATATATTCTAATGCCCACGTTCCATTATATCTAAATCCACGTTCCATATATTCTGAATCCCACGGTTCCATTCATATTCTAAATCCCACGCGTTTCATAATTCTAAATCCCCACGGTTCCATATATTTCTAAATCCCACGTTCCATATTCTAAAATCCCACGGTTTCATATATTCTAAATCCCACGGTTCCATATATTCTAAAATCCCACGCGTTCCATATATTCTAAATCCCGACGGTTTCATATATTCTAAATCCCACGGTTTTCATATATTCTAAATCCCACGTTTCATATATTCTAAATCCCACGGTTTCATATATTCTAAATCCCACGGTTTCATATATTCTAAATCCCACCGGTTCCATATATTCTAAATCCACGGTTCCATATAGTTCCAAGTTTTACGGTTCCATATATTCAAGATTTACGGTTCATAATTTTCAAGTTTTACGGTTCCATATATTTCAAATTTTACACGGTGTTCATGTATTCAAGTTTTACGGTTCCATATATTTCAAGTTTTACGTTCCATAATTTCAAGTTTTACGGTTCCATATATTCCAAGTTTACGGTTCATATTCAAGTTGTTACGGTTCCATATATTCCAAGTTTTACAGCTTCCATATTATTCAGTTTTACGGTTCCATATATTCCAAGTTTTACAGTTCCATATATTCCAAGTTTTACGGTTCCAATATTTCCAAGTTTACGGTTCCATATATTCTATGTTCCCATGGATTAAATATACAGTATGAACTTCACATATAGAGCTCTGTAAGCTTTGGCATGCTTGGTTTTTTTTTTTACAACAGCCCTATGTTTTACATGGTGTGTACTTTACATGATAGTGTGTAACTTTACATAGTGTGTAACTTTACATGGTGCGGCTTATTTAGGTGTACTTTAATGTGTGTAACTTTACATGGTGTAATTACATGGGTGTTAACTTTACATGGTGTTGTAACTTTATATGGGTGTACTTTACATTGTGTTGTAACTTTATATAGCGTGTAATTTACATGGTGTGTAACTTTACATGGTGTGTAAATTTACATAGTGTGTAACTACATGGTGAACTTACATTGGTGTGTAACTTACATGTGTGTATGTAACTATATGCGTGTAACTTTACATTGCTGTGTACTTACATGGTGTGTAACGTTATATAGCGTGTAACTTTACATGGTGTGTAACTTTACTATGTGTAACTTTACATAGTGTTAACTTTACATAGTGTGTAACGTTAGTAACTTACATGGTGTGTTACTTTACATGTGGTGTAACTTTACATAGTGGAAACTTTTACATAGTGTGTAACTTATATAGCGTGTAACTTACATGGGTGTAACTTTACATGTGGAACTTACAGGTGTAACTTTACATGGTGTGTAAACTTTACCATGGTGTGTAACTTTACATGTGTTGTAACTTTACATTAGTGTTGTTAACTTTACATGGTGTGTAACTTTATATACGTGTAACTTACATGGTGTGTAACTTTTACATGTGTGTGTAACGTACATGTGTTAACTTTACATGGTGTGTAACTTTATATGGCGTGTAACTTTACATTGTGTGTAACTTTACATGGTGTGTTAATGTTAATTATAGCGTGTTAACTTACTAGTGTGTAACTTTACATGGTGTGTAACTTTACATGTGTGAACTTTACATGGTGTGTAACTTTACATGGTGTTTAACTTTACATGTGTGTAACTTTACATGGTGTGTAACTTTATATGGCGTGTAACTTTACATTGTGGTGAACTTTACATGGTGTGTGTAAGCGTTAACTTAATAAGCGTGTAACTTTACTGTGTGTAAAACTTTACATTGTGGTTGTAAACTTTACATAGTGTGTAACTTTACATAACTTATATGCGTGTAACTTTATATGTGTAACTTTACATTTGGACATATGTAACTACTTTTACTCATGGCGTGTAAACTTTACATAGTCGTGTTTAACATGTTAACTTATAGGGTGTAACACTCGTGTACTATGGCTGAGCTAACACAGTGTACTTTACGATGGTACTATCGTGTAACTTTACATGGCGTGTAACTTTTACAATGGCGTGTACTTTAACATGCGTACTTTAAAGTGTGTAACTTTACATAGTGTGTTAACTTTAACATGGCGTGTAACTTTACATGGCGTTAACTTACATGGCGTCGTAACTTTATGTGTAATTACTGGGTGTAACTTTACATGGCGTGTAACTTTACCAGGTTACACTGTGTAACTTTACATGGTGTGTAACCCTCTAAGGCTGTTCGGAGGCGAGGCGTCCCACCAGCGAACAGACCCTGGGAGGCAAGACAGACGTGAGGGGCTGGGTCGGACAGGGGGAAGGTGGGGGAGAGTTAGAGGCTGAGCGCAGGGCCTGTGTCAGTACGGGAGGAGTGACTGCAGACAGCTGTTCTTCGTCGTGGGCTGGTTGTCATCCTCATTTCTTCATCCTCACCGCTGGAGCATCGTCAGAGAACTGCTCACCAGCCGCTGCTCAGGATAAACTTAGCCAAACAGTTACCCACAGCCAACAAATACAGGAGGTTACCCACTATACAGGAGGTTACCACACAGCCACATATACAGGAGTTACCCACATACAGGAGTTTACCCCACATGCCACAATACAGGAGGTTACCCACAGTCACAGGAGTTTACCCACAGTCCACATAGACAGTTACAAGGAGGTTACACACGTACAGGAGGTACCCACAGACAGGAGGTTACCCACAAGCCACGATATACAGACAGGAGGTTACCCACAGACAGGAGGTTGCCACAGGCCACATATATCAGTACAGAGGTTACCCACAGTGACGAGGAGGTTGCCACAGCCACATTAACCCATGTACAGCGAGGTTACCCACAGTACAGGAGGTTACCCACAAGCCAATTATACAGTACAGGAGGTTACACGTCAGCCACACATACAAGGAGCCAGTTATTTAAACCAAAAGATGGTACTCAGCCATACAGGATTACTGTATGAACCCAACGGTCACTGCTGTGTACATTTAAATCTGGGACAACAGAGGAAATGATGACTAACCAGAAGCAAACATTTGCACATTATGTCGTCTTAATAATTGTAATTACTGTGATTTACTGGATACAGAAGCTTGTATAGCCAGATGACAACCCTGGTCTTGTTACCATTAGACATATCTTGACAAGTCATTCGGGATGGATAAGGACCTTAAATTTAGGTTTATCAAGATTTCAGCCAGATTTATGTTCTGGTTGGTAAAAAAGACGTTAATGAAACTTCCTACACCGGGTAGTAACCTGCACAACCGATTACAACCAGTATACAACCTGAACACTGACAACAACCAGTATACACCAGGATACAACCAGTATACAACCAGTATACCAACCTGACCATACAACCAGTATACAACCAGTATACCAACCTGACCATACAACCATGATACAACCAGTATACAACCAGTATACAACCAGGTATACAACCAGTAACAAACCAGTATACAACCTGACCATACAACCATATACAACCAGTAACAACCAGTATACAACCAGTATCAAACCTGACCATACCAACCCAGTATACAAACCAGTATACAACCTGACCATACACCAGTAGTACAACCAGTATACAACTGTACCATACAACCAGTATACAACCAGTATACAACCAGTATACAACCAGTATACCGTAACAATCAGACCAACCCAGTTACACAACCAGTACAAACCATTACAACCAGTATACAACCAGTAGCTTACAACCATGCATACAACCAGTATACAACCAGTATTACTGTACAACCTGACCATCAACAGTATTACAACCAGTATACAAGCATCACAGATACAACCAGTTATATGACAACCAGTATACAGATCAACCAAAGTTTACAACCCTTCACCATTACAACCAGTATAAACCAGTATACAACCAGTATACAACGGTAGGTACCTACCATCAACACATATGACAACCAGTATACAACCAGTATATCAACCAGTATACAACCAGTTACAACCTCACCACACAAACCAGTATTACAACCAGTATACAACCAGTATACAACCAGTATACAAACCAGACCATGACAACCAACTGGCAGTTTGACAAGTTTATTTGACCTGTAATATAACTTTTTGAAGTTTTCGTCCGAAGTTCGCCTGGACCTGCGCGAGCGTTTGAATATGTGTACTAAACGTGCTAACAACATAAATAATGGGCATTATCGAACAAAACAACAATTTATTGTGGAACTAGGATTCCTGGGAGTGCATTCTGATGAAGATCATCAAAGGTAAGGGAATATTTATCATGTAATTTTGTATTTCTGTTGACTCCAACATGGCGGAGAAATGTTGTTTCTATCTGAGCGCCGTCTCAGATTATTGCATGGTGTGCTTTTTCCGTAAAGTTTAAAAAAAAATCTGACACAGTGGTTGCATTAAGAACAAGTGTATCTTTAATTCTATGTAAAACATGTATCTTCATCAAAGTTTATGATGAGGATTTCTGTTATTTGATGTGACTCTGCAATTTCTCCGGATATTTTGGAGGCATTTCTGAACATGGCGCCAATGTAAACTGAGATTTTTTTATATAAATATGCACATTATCGAACAAAACATACATGTATTGTGTAACATGATGTCCTATGAGTGTCATCTGATGAAGATCATCAAAGGTTAGTGATTCATTTTATCTCTATTTCTGCTTTTTGTGACTCCTATCTTTGGCTGGGAAAATGGCTGTGTGTTTTTTGGACTTGGCGGTGATCTAACATAATCATATGTTGTGATTTCGCTGTAAAGCATTTTTTAAATCCGACATGATGGGTAGATTATCAAGATGTTAATCTTTCATTTGCTGTATTGGACTTGTTAATGTGTGAAAGTTACATATTTCTAAAAAATATTTTTGAATTTCCCACGCTGCCTTTTCAGCGAAATGTTGTCAGGGGTTCCGCTAGCGGAACGTGTGTCCTAGAAAGGTTAAAACAAAGTCTGTCTCTGTAGTGCACACAGCCACTGAACCAGTTGCTGAGAGGCCTAGTTAAACCTTGTATTAAAGGAGCAATCTGTGATTGCTACATCAATATTTGGACTTAAATTAACCCGCTGATTCTTAAAAAACATAACTTAACATGTTAGTTCAACTGCTGTACCCCATCAGAACCCCAAAACTGTATGAGCTTGTTTTTTCCTCCAATGTTAGTTCATGTTGAAATTGGAAACAAACACTAAAGTCTCAACACGATTATACTGTATATTAAAACAATAATTTTGATCTCATTGATGGTCAGGCCATGCTTCCATAGCTCTGTCTACGAATTTGAGAGTGGTTACATTTCTTCAGCCCCATCCCTCAGCAGTTTACCAAAACAGTAACAGGGAGTCAACTTTGTTGTTGTTTGAAGTGCAGATTGCCTATTTCACATGTTATCTCTCCCCTATCGGACCTATGACATATTACAATGTTATCTCTCCCCTATCGCTCACCTATGACATATTACAATGTTATCTCTCCCCTACTCACCTATGACATATTACACTGTTATCTCTCCCTACTCACCTATGACATATTACACTGTTATCTCTCCCCTACTCACCTATGACATATTACACTGTTATCTCTCCCTATCGGACCTATGACATATTACACTGTTATCTCTCCCCTATCGGATCTATGACATATTACACTGTTATCTCTCCCCTATCGGACCTATGACATATTACACTGTTGTTATCTCTCCCTACTCACCTATGACATATTACACTGTTATCTCTCCCTACTCACCTATGACATATTACACTGTTATCTCTCCCTATCGGACCTATGACATATTACACTGTTATCTCTCCCCTATG
>NW_019950902.1:0-5076 GCF_002910315.2 Salvelinus sp. IW2-2015 | reverse complement strand
CCGGGATGCTTGCGGTTTCTTCTGACCCTCTGAGGGTGCCAACAATTCTGTTGTCTGTGGCTTATACTTTGATTCTGTCTGTTGTCTGTCTGGTCTGTCTGTCTGTCTGTCCTGTCTGTTGTCTTGTCTGTCTGTCGTGTTGTCTGTTCCTGTCTCTTTCTGTGTGGTGTATTTACATGGTGTTTGTTTTCTTCCTGGTTGCCCTTGTGGCACCAGGTCACTATTGCTCTTCTCTCTCTCTCTCTTCTCTCTCTCTCGCTTATCTCTCTCTCTCCCTTCTCTTACTCCTTTTCTCCGAGTACGTGACCAAGACTCAATCATAACAGTCGGCATTTCAGTGTGGCTGGTAAAGGGCCCTGGCCGCGCATAACAGAACAGCGAGGCAGCTGCCGGTAAGGGCTTTCAGCCAGCGGGATTTAGCAGCATGGGGAATATGGAATCTGCTACTTTAGTCTCTCCCCTAGTTTCTGACACACTCGTGTCGATACACAAACTGATTGTAGTCTCAGGCACGCTGAGTCCTCATGCATTATAAATTACAGAAGGTTGGGAAGTGATTATTTAAAGCCTTCCCCGTTTTTCGTTCCCCATCCCCACCTCACTCGGCAGCACGAGGGATAAGTTGAGTGGAGCAACAAAACGGCAAGTGGTCGGGGGGGGGTGGGGGGGTAGAGATGCCCAAGCAGGCAGTAGGGGAAGGAGAGATGGTGGGGGTGGAGAATCCCTTCCTATCTGACGACTGTACGACAGTTGTTGGCCAACTGTCGACTAGGCGCTGTACACGATGCAAGGGAAGGGGTGGCAATATCAGTGTTAAGGCATTAGGGTTAGCAGTGTGCTTCAAGGTTAGGTTTAAATCAATATTCTAGGCTTTGTGGCTGTGTCGCCTAGTGGACCACTGCAGAGCTGCCTCAGAAACCAGATCTCAGACTAAAAAGTCCTCGTTTAAAAAGTAGTTATTTCCATTTTATAACTGTCAAACCTTGATTTATCCTTACTGAAAAATGTATCAACCCTACAAAATGTCCATTAATTATAAATCCACATAATAATTCACTTTCCTGTTGCTGCCAGGATTATTTTCCTGTATGAGAAACTGATCAAATTAAGATGGGCTTCTGTATATCCATGCAGGTATCATCACATCATATCACTTTCACACCACACACACACACAGCACACACACACACACACACCACACACACACACACACACACACACACACACACACACAACACAGACACACACCACCACAACCAATACACACACACACACACACACACACAGAGCAGCACGCCAAGGCATTGAGCCTCCCTGTTCTGTTACAAAGCAAAGTGTTGGCGCTAGTGTTTCTCCTCTCAAACATCGTGGCTCTCTGCCAGCTCCAGTTCCGCGCAATGAATTTCTTTTCAAACCACATCTGAGGCCGCTTGAAAAGGGCTGGCCAAGCCTGGTTATAAAATTCTCAAATGGAACGTTTATTTCCAAATCCGTGCCCTCTCTCTGTCTCTGTGTGTGAAATATGAATAGAAAAGAGAACCTAAGCCTATTTCTTCCCTGACATTAAAAAAGACCGCTGCCGCCACAGTTTGAGCCATCGTCACGGGGGACAAGAAGGGGCGATCAAATCGCGGCGACATTGCATGACCCTCCACGGTCGTGGTCAAGTCAGAGCTGTGCAACCACTTCCTCTAACTGCTTAGTACAAAAGTATTTAATTTTTGTTTAATTCTTTGTAAACTTGGCATGAAGCAGTGAGTGGTTAAAGGAAGGAAGGTGCGGCTAGTCCATAAGAAACCACCTGAACTATTAAAGTTTTAAAATGGCAGCTCCTTCAGTTGTGCCCGGTCACCTCCAATGACTTCTTTTCTGGGGGAACAGAATTACCCCTTCCTTCTCCTTGTGCAAGTCAAGTCCCCCAAAACTCTCCCTGTCCATTTAATATTGTGACAATTTAGCATTTTATTTTGGCATCTGTATACATACATCTTGGTGCTATGYTTTAGTTAGAGGATGGTGCTGGCTAGTAGTGGTGCTATGGTTTAGTTAGAGGATGGTGCTGGCTAGTAGTGGTGCTATAGTTTAGGTAGAGGATGGTGCTGGCTAGTAGTGGTGCTATAGTTTAGGTAGAGGATGGTGCTGGCTAGTAGTGGTGCTATAGTTTAGGTAGATGATGGTGCTGGCTAGTAGTGGTGCTATAGTTTAGGTAGATGATGGTGCTGGCTAGTAGTGGTGCTATGGTTTAGTTAGAGGATGGTGCTGGCTAGTAGTGGGCTATGGTTTAGTTAGAGGATGGTGCTGGCTAGTAATGGGCTATGGTTTAGGTAGAGGATGGTGCTGACTAGTAATGGGCTATGGTTTAGTTAGAGGATGGTGCTGACTAGTAATGGGCTATGGTTTAGGTAGAGGATGGTGCTGCTGGCTAGTAAGTGGGCTAGTGGTTTTAGTTAGAGGTCGGTGCTGGCTAGTATGTGGCCTATGGTTTACGGTCAGAGGATGGTGCTGACTGGTATGGGTCTATGGTTTTAGTTAGAGGATGGTGCCTGAACTAGTAATGTGGCTATGGTTTAGGTAGAGGATGGGTGCTGACTAGTAGTGGTGCTATGTTTTAGGTAGAGGATGGTGCTTGGCTAGTAAGTGGTGCTATAGTTTTAGTTAGAGATGGTGCTGGCTAGTAGTTCCGGGCTAATGGTTTGTTAGAGGATGGTGCTGGCTAGTAGTGGGGCTATGGTTAGTTAGAGGATGGTGCTGGCTAGTAGTGGTGCTATGGTTTTGGTAGAGGATGGTCGCCTGGCTAGTAGTGGTATGGTTTCGTTAGAGGATGGTGCTGGCTAGTAGTGGTGCTTATGGTTTAGTTTAGACGGATGTGCTGGCTAGTAGTGCTTATGGTTTTAGATTAGAGGATGGTGCTGGCTAGTAGTGGTGCTGATTTAGTTAGAGCGACTGGGCTGGCCTATATGGTGCTATGGTAAGGGTGTGAATGGTGCGGCTAGTAGTGGTGCTATGGTTAGGTAGAGGATGGTGCTGGCTAGTAGTGGTGCTATGGTTTAGGATGAGGATGGTTGGCTGGCTAGTAGTTGGTGCTATGGGTTTTAAAGTAGAGGATGGTGCCTGGCTTAGTAGCTGGTTGCTATAGTTTACGGTAAAGGATGGTCTGCTATGAGCTCAGTAGTGGTGCTATAGTTTAGGTAGAGACTGTGCTGGCTAGGTGGCTGCAGGCTAGGTAGGGGAGAGTAAGGGCTGGTTTAGTGGTGGCTATGTTTAGGTAAGGCATGTGGCGGCTGGCTAAGTAGCGGTGGGCTATGGTTTAGTTGGGATGGTGCTGCTAGTAGTGGCTATGGTTTAGTTAGAGGATGGTGCTGCTAGTAGTGGGCTATAGTTTTAGGTAGAGGATGGTGCTGGCTAGTATGGGTATGGTTTAGTTAGAGGATGGTGCTATCGTGTTGGTAGAGATGGTGCTGCTAGTAGTGGTGGTATGGTTTAGGTAGAGGATGGTGCTGCTAGTAGTGGGCTATGGTTTAGGTTAGAGGATGGTGCTGGCTGTAGTGGTGCTATGGTTTAGTTAGAGGATGTGCTGGCTAGTAAGTGGGCTATGGTTTAGTTTAGAGGATGGGTGCTTGGCTAGTAGTGGGCTATGGTTTAGTTAGGGTGGTGCTGGCTAGTAAGTGTGCTATGGTTTAGGTTAGAGGAGTGCTGGCTAGTATGTGGGTGCTATGGTTTAGGTAGAGGATGGTGCTGGCTAGTAGTGGTGCTATGGTTTAGTAGAGGATGGTGCTATGCTAGTGTGGGCTATGGTTTAGTGTAAGAGGATGGTGCTGAGTAGTAGTGGTGCTATGGTTTAGTAGAGGATGGTGCTGGCTAGTGGCTAGTAGTGGTGCTATAGGTTTGGTAGCAGGCTGTGCTGGGTAGCTGGTGCTGGTAGTGGGCTATGGTTTAGGTAGGATGGTGTTGGCTAGTAGTGGTGCTATGGTTTGGTAGAGGATGGTGCTGGCTAAGTAGTGGTTGCTCATGGTTTCCGTTTAGAGGATGGTGCTGTCTAGTAGTGGGCTTGGTTTAAAGTTAGGTGCATGCGTGCGCTAAGTATGGTGCTAAATGGTTAGTAGGTTACGAGGATCGGTGCTGCGCTAGGCTTAGCTGGGCTATGGTTTACGGATAGAGGCATGGTGACTGGCTAGTAGTGGCGCTATGGTTTAGGTACGGACGATGGTGCTGGGGCTAGTAGCTGGGTGCTATGGTCTTAAGCTAGGAGGATGGTAAACTGCTAGTGCTGTAGTGGGCTTATGGTTTAAGGTAGAGGATAGGTGCTGGCTAGTAAGTTGGTTGCTATAGTTTAGTAGGGATTATGAGCTAGGTATGGGCTGGTCTGTAGGTCGCTGGCTACGTAGTGGGCTATGGTTCTTTAGTTAGAGGATGGTGCTGGTACTAGTGCAGTGTGGTCAGGGTTTAGGTCACGTGGCTATGTGGGCTGTGATTAGTTAGGAGGTCTATGGTTATAGCATGGCGTATAAGGCTTTGTAGAGTGTCTGCGCCTAATAGTGGGCTATCGTGTTTAGTGTAGAGGAGGACTGGTGCTAGTGCTAGTAGTATGGAAGCCCTATGGTTTTAGTTAGAGGATGGAATGCTTGGTATTGGCTATAGTGCGTTTGCTATGCGTTTTAGGTAGAGGATGGTGCTGGCCTAGTGGCTATACTGGTGCTATTGTTTAGGTGAGGATGGTCTGGTAGGTGGTAATCGTGGCTATTGTTTAGGTAGAGGATGGTACGGCTTAGTGGCTAAATAGTGGGGCTATTGTTTCGGTAGAAGGATGGTATGGCTAGTGGCTAATAGTTGGGCTATTGTTTAGGTAGAGGGATGGGTACTGCCTAGTGGGCTCATAGTGGGGCTATTTGTTTAGGTTAGAGGATGGTTGGCTAGTGGCTAATAGTGGGCTAATGGCTTTAGGTATGAGGGATGGTATGGGCTAGTGGCTAATAGTGGGCTATTGTTTAAGGTAGAGGAATGGTACTGGCTAGTGGCTTCATAGTGGGCTATTGTTTAGGTAGAGGATGGTCACTGGCTAGTGGCTTAATTAGTGGG
>NW_019950901.1:0-7126 GCF_002910315.2 Salvelinus sp. IW2-2015 | reverse complement strand
CCAAATCTGGTTCAGGAAAGCTGTCAATGTTGCAGAACTTGTTGAGGATCTGAGGGCCCATGCCAAATCTGTTCAGGAAGCTGTCCAATGTTGCAGAACTTGTTGAGGATCTGAGGGCCCATGCCAAATCTGTTCAGGAAGCTGTCAATGTTGCAGAACTTTGTTGAGGATCTGAAGGCCCATGCCAAATCTGTTCAGGAAAGCTGTCAATGTTGCAAAACTTGTTGAGGATCTGAGGGCCCATGCCAAATCTGTTCAGGAAGCGTCAAGATGTTGCAGAACTTGTTGAGGATCTGAGGCCCATGCAAAATCTGTTTCACGGAAGCTGTCGATGTTGCAGAACTTGGTTGAGGATCTGAGCCCATGCCAAATCTTTCAGGAAGCGCTTCGATGTTGCAGAACTTGTTGAGGATCTGAGGGCCCATGCCAAATCTGTTCAGGAAGCTGTCGATGTTGCAGAACTTGTTGTGAGATCTGAGGCCCATGCCAAATCTGTTCAGGAAAGCTGTCAAGTGTGCAGCAACTTGTTGAGGATCTGAGGGCCCATGCCAAATCTGTTCAGGAACTGTCAATGTTGCAGAACTGTGAGGATCTGAGGCCCATGACCAAAATTCTGATCAGGAAGCTGTGTCAATGTTGCAGAACTTGTTGAGGATCTGAGGGCCCATGCCAAATTGCGGTTCAGGAAGCTGTCAATGTTGCAGAACTTTTGAGGATCTGAGGGCCCATGCCAAATCTGTTCAGGAAGCTTCATGGTGCAGAACTTGTTGAGGATCTGAGGCCCATGCCAAATCTGTTCAGGAAAGCTGTCAATGTTGCAGAACTGTGAGGATCTGAGGGCCCATGCCAATCTGTTCAGGAAGCTGTCATGTTGCAGAACTGTGTTGAGATCGTGAGGCCCATGCCAAATCTGTTCAGGAAGCTGTCAATGTTGCAGAACTTGTTGAGGATCGAGGGCCCATGCCAAAATCTGTTCAGGAAGCTGTCGATGTTGCAGAACTTGTTGAGGATCTGAGGGCCCATGCCAAATCTGTTCAGGAAGCTGTCAATGTTGCAGAACTTGTTGAGGATCTGAGGGCCCATGCCAAATCTGTTCAGGAAGCTGTCAATGTTGCAGAACTTGTTGAGGATCTGAGGGCCATGCCAAATCTGTTCAGGCGAAGCTGTCATGTGCGAACTTGTTGAGATCTAGGGCCCATGCCAATCTGTTCAGAAGCTGTCAATGTTGCAGAACTTGTTGAGGATCTGAGGGCCCATGCCAAATCTGTTCAGGAAGCTGTCAATGTTGCAGAACTTGTTGAGGATCTGTTCAGGAAGCTGTCAATGTTGCAGAACTTGTTGAGGATCTGTTCAGGAAGCTGTCAATGTTGCAGAACTTGTTGAGGATCTGAGGGCCCATGCCAAATCTGTTCAGCCTCCTGAGGGGGAAGAGGCGTTGACATGACGACTGTGTTGGTGTGTTTGGACCATGATAGTTCCATAGTAATGTGGACACGGGGTAACTTGAGGCTCCTGACCCGCTCCGCTACAGCCCTGTGATGCCATTGAGGGCATCCTCGGCCCTCCGTGTTGAACACTGAGCTGTAGTCAATGAACAGCATTCTCACGTAGGTGTTCCTTTTGTGCAGATGGGAAGGGGCAGTGTGGAGTGCAATAGAGAATGCTTCATCTGTGGACCTGTTGGGGCGGTATGTGAATTGGAGTGGGTCTGGGATGATGTTGGTGTTGATGTGAGCCGTGACCAGCCTTTCAAAACATTTCATGGCAGCAGATGTGAATGCTACGTGGGCAATAGTCATTTAGGCAGGTTACCTTGGCGTTCTTGGGCACAGGGACTATGGTGGTCTGCTTGAAACATGATGGTATTACAGACTGGGTCAGGGAGAGGTTGAAAATGTATGCTCTGACTACGCGTCCTGGTAATCCATCTGGCCCTGTGGCTTTGTGAATGTTGACCTGTTTAAAGGTCTTACTCACATCGGCTACGGAGAGCGAGATCACACAGTCGTCTGGAACAGCTGGTGCTCTCATACATGGTTCAGTGTTGCTTGCTTTGATGTGAGCATAGGAGGCATGTATGTTGTGTCTGCCTGGGCGTGGGGTATGTGGTGTTAAAAGTGTTGTCTCCCGTATGTGAGTTCGATGAAAAGTGTTCCTTCTCCATGTTCAGACACACGGTTGTCAAGAGTGGTGTAAATGGAAAAATAACCAATCTCTCCCAGTCCACAAGGTGGCGTCCCACCCCTTCAAATGGCACTTCATTGGAGGCTTGCTGTCTGCCCCGACCAATGGCACACATGCGCAGTGTCGCCCTGGGTCATGCCAACCTGTTGTCCAAGACACACGGGGAGGTTTGGCAAACCAGGCCAGAGATTTGATTCCTATGGTATCAAGATAAATCCCAACGATGACTCTTGAGCTGCCAAAGTGAGGACCTGAGGGCAACAAGAGATATGTTACGGTCTCCACGGAGGACATATGTAAGTCATTGAAATGTGTTAACCCTCGCAAGGCTGCCGGCCCAAACAACATCCCTAGGCGCACACTCAGAGCCTGTGCAGACCAGCTGGCAGACCATTTTTCATCTCTCTCTCGCTCAGGCCACTATCATCCCCCTGCTTCAAGGTGTCCACTATCATCCCCCTGCTTCAAGATGTCCACTATCATCCTCCTGCTTCAAGATGTCCACTATCATCCCCCTGCTTCAAGATGTCCACTATCATCCCCCTGCTTCAAGATGTCCACTATCATCCCCCTGCCTTCAAGATGTCCACTATCATCCCCCTTTGCTTCAAGATGTCCACTATCAATCCCCTGCATCAAAGAATGTCGCACTATCCATCCCCTACTGGCCTTCAAGATGTTCCACTATCATCCCCTGCTTCAAGATGTTCCACTATCATCCCACTGCTTCAAAAGATGTCCAACTATCAATCCCCTGCTTTCAAGAAATGTCACTATACATATTCCGAAACATAGGGGATCTCCCTGCCTGCATAACACGCATGACCACTTATCATCTAACCCGATCTAGAGGTCATAGATTGTTGGCTACTAACTCCATCCCCCTCGCTATCTCCGGAGCCAACATTAGGTCATCGCACTCCCTGCTCTGCGATAGACACTGTCCACCCTACTCAAATCTCCGCACCACTGCTTAGTGTCGAAGGCATGTCCACTTGAGTCGATTAAACCCCCCATAAGTTCTCTCGAGAGAGACCATAGTAAGGACTATCTGCCCGTTAACCCTAAAGCCGAATCATAAGGGAGCTAGTCCACTGGTTATCAAATAATCGAATAGAGCGCATTGCCTTCAAGTAAGACTGTCCACTATCATCCCTAGCCTTACAAATGATGGACACTATAATCATGGGCCACTCTGGTAAGCCCAAAACATCGAATAGAGGGCTCATCATCGAATTGTCGCTAACCCACATAAATCAGAACTCCACGACTGGCTGTATCAAGATGTTCAATATCATCCCAACCACTCCTGGACTTCAAGAGTACGCGAGGCCCTGAGTCATCCCCACACCATCGAAACCATGCTAGGGTCCAATGATGTCCCTTGGTTAATCCATCCCCCTGCTTCACGACTAGAGATACCTATAGAGTGTAGCACATCACCAGTGTAACGTGCCCTACATCACTCCGAAAGACGTTCACGCGAGAGAAAACTTCACTCGGCCTCCCGCCAGGAATCGATATCCAGGAGCGCGATTACTGGTGTACCCCTCCCAAGGCCTCTCTACTCAACCAGTCACATCAGAGGGCAGGCTCGGTAACTGGCCTTCCGACCCAACATCAAATAGATGGCAGAGTGCCCTGGTAACCTCCAGAGCTCCACACACAAATAACTCATAAAGCAGCGCCGCCATGGGCTTTTGGTCAGACCAACACACTATCGAGGAGAACATCAGGGCCATCGCGTAACCAACACAATTCTTACCTAACAATAAGGGCACACTGGGCTCACACTCCGCGAGGAATGAAATATCCTGCAGGAGCGAGACCGCTGGTGTAACTGGACACTTCCCTGACAGGCCGCCCACACATCGAAAGTGTGATGAGAGGATGTATGGTGAGGACCACAAATTACCTGACGAACATTCAGGGCCTACCATATGGTGTATATTTCCAACAGGGGCGCCACACCAAGAGGTGAGCGATATCGTCCGCTGTGCCACTATCTCAAACCACACTACATAAACGAACCCACACGCTGTGCTAATTACTCTGGGATAACGCACCTTGCACACCTCGTGTCCCTCCTCACAGCAGTTAAAGAACTAAGTCCACTCCACCTGGGATGTCTACTCCCAGCAATACGTTGCGTGACGAGCGATGGGAGCGACGGCTAGGTTCCACCCCTGCATTTGTAGTCCACCCACCTTCATTACAGTAACCTGGACGCTAAGGAACGGTGCGCGTCTCTCTTAGTGCTGGGCCTCCGGACCCTGGCTCCGTGGCCATCGTATTTTACCTAGATCGCACGCACGAGACGCTGGTTGGTAACAGGCCATTTCTCATAATTAACACAAGGGGGGAGAACGGAAAGACGACGGACGCACTGGTGTCCGTCCACGGACAAAAGGCTTTGATTGAGAGCTGACTTTCAAATTTAAGAAGAGACAGACGTGAAGCGCTGACGGCGTGTCGCCACGAGTAAGAACACCCAGAACACACCAAGAACAGTAGCAACGGTGTCTACTAGCAGGAGGAGATTAGTAGACCACAGTTATTCGATGCGACAGATAGCGCCACTCAGAGGTGCGTACAATACAGAGAAACGCGCGGCAATCTACTCTCCCGTCAAACCGCAGCAAACAAAAGAGAATGAACGTGGACTTAGGAGGAACCAGGCTGGGCCCGCCCCCATCCCTCATTAACGGGGCCCGCCGTGGAGATGGCGTCAAAAACGTCAAGTATCCTGGCGTACACATCTCTGAGCAAGGTTGAATTGGTCAACCACCGGACACCGCACCGTGGCCGGAGAAGACACTAGGTCAGCGACCGGAGAGTGACTTATGGCATAAATGCTTGCAAACCGAGAATCTCAAGAAAGCACGGCTATAATATCCAGAGGGACCCCGGTGTCCCACAAGCTCGCGTATACAGGAAGATGCACACAGTGCTGAGAAGCACAGTGAGTCAGCGGTACCTCTAACATCACAGCCCTGAGGTTACAGCGGAGGAGAGCTGGCGAGATCTCCTGACTGTAGAAGGCCCGCACGTCACAAGGACAATCCCCCATCAGGTAGAGCTGTGAATCAGCCAGCCTCATCTAGGCTCCCTACAAACATAGTCACATATGTCATAGATATGCTATCGTAAGAGCATCGAGCGGTTTCCTCTCGTAAACTTGAAGCCAGTGCGCATTACTAAACTTGCAAGGACACTTACACAACACCAGGGGGTCGCAGGAAGATCCAATGAGACGATATATCCAAAGGACTGGGTACACACACACAGCCACCCTGTCCCAGACGACCGAGTGGCCAAATGTTTCAAACGCCAGCACGCTGTTCCCTTCTAATTCGTCGCGAGTCAACTAAGACGTGGGACGTACGCAACGAGAAGCTACTCCAATGTACGCGATAGAGAGCTGAAACACTATACCACTTGCATTATCACAATGATAGGAAGAGCGAACACTCCTGAGTAGAAGGAGCTTCAAAAAAGCGCATGTACGGAGTAAGCTATCGAAGCTTGGCCGCCACACAGCCAGTTATCCCTGTGGTAACTTTTTCGACACCTCCTGCTTTAAAACCCAAAAAAGTCAGAAGGATCGTGAGGCCCCGCTTTCAACGTCTGTATTCATACTGAAAATCAAGAAAGCGAGCTTTTGCCCTTCTTCTCCACGGGAGGTTTCTGTCCTCCCTTGAAGCTTTTGCCTTTAGGACACCTGCGTTACGTTTGACAGGTGGTACCGCCCCAGTCAAACTCCCCACCTGCCACTGTCCCCGGAGCGGGTCCGCACCCGACGCGAGCCGGGTGGCTTGAAGCCAAGAAGCGAGAGCCAGCTCGGGGCTCGCCTCCCCGCCTCAAACGCGGGGTAAGTGAAAAACGAATAAGAGTAGTGGTATTTCACCGGCGGCCGAGGCCTTCCCACTTATTCTAACCACCTCTCATGTCTCTTCACAGTGCAGACTAGAGTCAAGCTCAACAGGGTCTTCTTTCCCCGCTGATCTGCCAAGCCGTTCCCTTGGCTGTGGTTTCGTAGATAGTAAGGTAGGGACAGTGGGAATACTCGTTCATCCATTCATAAGCGCGTCACTAATTAGATGACGAAGGCATTTGGCTACTTAAGAAGGGTCATAGTTTACTCCCGCCGTTGACTCGCCTTCATTCAATTTCCTTAACCTCGGCTCTCAGGGACGAACCCTAGCCTCAGCATCAAGCATACGGCGACAAAAGCGGGGCAAACAAAGAGACGAATGCCGGCGCGGTCGGTCGGATATCCTCAAAACGGACACGCCAGTTAGATCACGCCGGCGGTACGATAGACGCCCTTTTCTGTGTTACATACTGCACATCAGGTAAGCCCCGGGAAATAACCTGCCTAGGGAATTTAACGGAGGGTTACTACACCCTGACCAAATCATACACGTGCTTGCTCATTAACTCTGGAGACTTAAACCTCAGACTCCCGTCGCAATACTAGCAAGAACCAACAGCCGGGCTAAGCAAGATTCAGCTGAAAAAGATTCATTCCCGTTCAATCATGTGCTTGCCCAGTCGGTCCCTCCTAGGACAAGCACGTAGGTCCCCACTTTTTCAACCTGGCAGATATCGATAGTGCCGCACTCCCGCATGCGGTGGCAACAGTGCCCACATAGACGATTTGAGTGCGAATGCTCCGGTAGGCCCGCGCCAGTGCCCCGAATTTCTTCGTATGAACCGCGCCCAGTGGAACCTGGGCTGTCCTATAGGGGTCCGCGGCACTATAGCCCGCGGGGACTATGGGTTTCACCGCTCCAAAGTCTCTGAACGTAAAGGGGGGACAAGCACACCTAACAATGTGTAGGTCCCGCAACTCAGGCAAAGCCGTCGCCTGGTTAGTGTCCAAGCTGTTGGACAGTCCCCCAACCATTCACTACATGCTCTTTCCGAGCGTGAAGGGAGT
>NW_019950900.1:5610-7128 GCF_002910315.2 Salvelinus sp. IW2-2015 | reverse complement strand
TCTGCTCCTCAAGGACATCATGGCACTGAAAACAATGGATACACTCTACAAGAGAGCCAAGGAAATGGTTAGGTATGTGAAGGGTCATCAAGTTAAAGCAGCAATCTACCTCACCAAGCAAAGTGAGAAGAATCAGAACACCACATTGAAGCTGCCCAGCAACACACATTGGGGTGGTGTTGTCATGTTTGACAGTCTCCTGGAGGGGAAGGAGTCTCTCCAAGAAATGGCCATATCACAGTCTGCTGATATGGACAACCCCATCAAGAGGATCCTCCTAGATGATGTATTTTAGGAGAGAGTGGTAAGCCTGTCTCTTATACACATCTAGATGTGTATAAGAGACAGATACTGGGTGGGGTGAATATATTGTATATGACATACATGATTTTTTTGTTATTTAGTAAATAGTAGCCTACAGCAAAGCATGTTTAAATAATTTGTAACTTGTTAGTTTTTGCTACCATGTGGGTTTTAGCTTGCTTCAGCCTGCTGAGAAGTGTAAATATACTTGTTTCCATTTAATTTAAAAACATTTATCTTTCAAAGGAGTTGTTTAATCTTACTGCTTATCTATTTATCTGTACATTGAATTGTATTTATTTATTTTTTACTAATTTTTGTTCTAATCTTTACAGGAAAATGCTACGGGCACTATCTGATGTGTGGAGACGTTTCACTGCAGCTAATGTAAAAGGAAAAGCTTTGTACATTTGCAAATACTGTGCCAAATCATATGTGAAGATTTCAACAAATATGCAGAATCATCTGGTCAAGTGCATAAAGTTCCCTCAGCGCTCACAACAAGCAGTCCCTCTACTTCTATTTGAGGTGAAAATGATGAATCAGACACCTTATCGATAGCAACAGCTCATGGTCCTCCTGGAATCAGAAGTTTTTTTGACTCCATGGGGGAACGTAGTCAGAGAAATGCTGATGAATGTCTTGCTCGAGCTGTGTATGCAACTGCTTCATCTCTGATGCTTATAGGCAATGTGTATTGGAAGAGATTTATGAATGTTCTTCGCCCAGCATACACCACTCCAACCAGACATGCTTTATCTACTCATTTGCTGGATTCAGAGTTCAACAGAGTTCAAGTGAAGGTCAAGCAATCATGAGAAAGCAGACTGTATTGCAATCATCTCTGATGGGTGGTTGAATGTTCGTGGGCAAGGAATAATTAACTACATAATCTCCACCCCTCAACCAGTATTCTACAAGATCACAGACACAAGGGACAACAGACACACCGGCCTCTACATTGCAGATGAGCTGAAGGCAGTCGCCAATGACCTTGGACCTCAGAAGGTATTTGCACTGGTGACAGACAATACTGAGAACATGAAGACTGCTTGGTCTAAAGTGGAGGAGTCCCACCCATTGGCTGTGCTGCTCATGCATTGAATCTGCTCCTCAAGGACATCATGGCACTGAAAACAATGGATACACTCTACAAGAGAGCCAAGGAATGGTTTAGGTATGTGAAGGGTCATCAGTTAAGCAGCAGATCTACCT
>NW_019950900.1:0-3446 GCF_002910315.2 Salvelinus sp. IW2-2015 | reverse complement strand
TGTCATGTTGACAGTCTCCTGGAGGGAAGGAGTCTCTCCAAGAAATGGCCATTCACAGTCTGCTGATATGGAACACCCATCAAGAGGATCCTCCTAGATTATGTATTTTGAGGAGCATGGTAAGCAGCCTAAAACTCCTGATACATATAGCAGTAGCCTTGCACAGATTTAGGGAGACAATGCCATCCCGTCTGATGTTCAGACTCTGCTTGCAGATGTAAGAGAAGAAATACGTACTGCCCTGCCACTTCACTGTATGCTCCAAGCAGGGGAAACTGCAGTTCTGAAATCATCAAAAAGCGTGAAGACTCTGCCTGAAGCCCATACATGCCACAGGGTACATGTTGGACCCCAAATATGCTGGCAAGAGCATCCTGTCTGGTGCAGAGATCAACAAGGCCTTTGGTGTCATCACTACCGTGTCTCACTACCTGACCTGGATGAGCGCAATGTTCTTGCAGTCTGGTGAAGTACACTTCCAAGCAAGGGCTTTGAGATGGAAAAACAATATGGCAGTCGTGCCAACATATCTCATCAGCCACCTGGTGGAAGGGACTTTGTGGATCTGAGGCTCTCACCTGACGTGACGGTTGGCATTCAGGGCAAAGAGTTCGATCTTGGTTTCATCAGACCAGAGAATCTGTTCTCATGGTCAGAGTCCCAAAGGTGCTTTTTGGCAAACTCCAAGCCGCTGGCTGTCATGTGCCTTTTACTGAGGGTGGCTTTCTGTCTGGCCACTGTACTCCACCTGATTGGTGGAGTGCTGCAGAGATGGTGGTCCTTGTTGAAGGTTCTCCCATCTCCTCAGAGGAACTCTGGAGCTCTGTCAGAATGACCATCCGGTTATTGGTCACTTCCCTGACCAAGGCCCTTTCCCCCGATGCTTAGTTTGTCAATGCTGCGGTAATTTTTTTTGGTACCCTTCCCGACCTCTGACTTGGTTTTTTTTTGTCATGCACTGTCAACTGTGGGACCTTTTCTATAGACCTGTGTGTGCCTTTCCAAATCATGTCCAACCAATTGAATTTACCACAGTGGACTCCATCCAAGTTGTAGAAACATTCGAGGATGATCAATGGAAACGGGATGCAGCTAAGCTCAATTTCAAGTCTCATAGCAAATGGTCTGAATACTTACAGAAGTTTACATCACCTTCGCCAAATACATCTAAACTCAGTTTTTCACAATTCCTGACATTTAATTTTAGTAAAAATTCCCTGTTTAGGTCAGTTAGGATCACCACTTTATTTTAAGAGTGTGAAATGTCAGAATAATAGTGGAGAGAATGATTATTTACTTGTTGATTTATTTCAGCTTTTATTTCTTTCATCACATTCCCAGTCGGTCAGAAGTTCACATACACTCAATTAGTATTTGGTAGCATTGCCTTTAAATTGTTTAACTTGGGTCAAATGTTTCGGGTAGCCTTCCACAAGCTTCCCACAATAATTTGGGTGAATTTTGGCCCATTCATCCTGACAAAGCTGGTGTAACTGAGTCAGGTTTGTAGGCCTCCTTGCTCGCACACACTTTTTCAGTTCTTTCCACAAATGTTCTACGGGATTGAGGTCAGGGTTTTGTGATGGCCACTCCAATACCTTGACTTTGTTGTCCTTAAGCCATTTTGCCACATCTATGGAAGTATGCTTGGGATCATTGTCCATTTGGAAGACCCATTTGCAACCAAGCTTTAACTTCCTGACTGATGTCTTGAGATGTTGCTTCAATATATCCACATCATTTTCCACATAATTTTCCTGCCTCATGATGCCATCTATTTTGTGAGGTGCACCAGTCCCTCCTGCCGCAAAGCACCCCCAAAACATGATGCTGCCACCCCCGTGCTTCACGGTTGGGATGGTCTTTTTCGGGTTGCAAGCCTGCACCTTTTTCCTCCAAACATACGTCATTGTGGCCACATGTGGCCCTAAGAGTTTGCAAAGTTTGTAGAATCTTATTCAAATTGATTCACCGCTCTAATGGCTGCAAAAGGTGCTTCCAACAAGTATTAACTCTGGGATGTGTATCACAACCGGACTTGATTGGGAGTCCCATAGGGCGGCGCACAATTGGCACTGCGTCGTCCGGGTTTGGCCGGTATATGCCGTCATTGTAAATAAGAATTGGTTCTTAATTGACTTTCCTAGTTAAATAAAGGTAAAAAAWRTTTTTAAAACATATMCATTGTTTTTGTCATAATTGCTGAAGTGCAGTAAATGTGGTTGGGAAACTGATGGACAGCAGTATTCAAACTTTATCTCCGATTTTTCAAGCAAATTTAAGTCAGGGCTTAGACAGGACCACTCACGAACACTCAACACCTCTTGGAAAGCCTTTCTGGTGTGTCTGGCATTAAAATGTGTGTAATTGTAATCCAGATGAAAAAGGAAACTATCCCAGGGTTAGGTATTCAGAGGACTGAGGCCGGTTTCAAAATAAATATGAAAGGAGCAAAGCCCAGCTAAAAAGTTAGAGGAAACCGGCGTAAATCTCCTGATTTTTTTAAAAATTTATTTTAATGTAATTTTAAATCAGCAGATGTGAAGACTCTGCCTTCAGAAAGTATTCATACCCCTTGACTTATTCCAAATTTTGTTGTGTTACAGCCTGAATTCAAAATAGATTAAATTGTTTTTTTCTCTCAACCATATACACATAATACCCCATAATGATAAAGGGAACCGTTTATTGAAAATGGAATGCAGAAATATCAAATTTACATAAGTATTCTCACCCCTGAGTCAATACATGTTAGAATCACCTTTGGCAGTGATTACAGCTCTGTCTTTCTGGGTAAGTCTATAAGAGCTTTGTACACCTGGATTGTACAAAATGTGCACATTATTTTCCATGTTCTAAAGCTCTGTCAAGTTGGATGTTAATCCTTGCTAGACAGCCATTTTCAAGTCTTGCCATAGATTTCCAAGACAATTTAAGTCAAAACATTAACTAGGCAACTCCAGTGTAAATTTGCCGTTGTGTTTTAGGTTACTGTGGTTTTGCCTGTGCTTAGCTCTATTCTTTCTTTTAATCCTAAAAACACTCCCTAGTCCTTGCCAATGACAAGCATACAGTACCCATAGCATGATGCAGCCACCACCATGCTTGAAAATATGAAGAGTGGTACTCAGTGATGTGTTTTGTTAGATTTGCCCCAAACATAACACTTTGTATTCAGGACATAAAGTTAATTTCTTAGCCACATTTATTTCCGTTTTTAATTTAGTGACTTATTTCAAACAGGATGCATATTTTGGAATATGTTTTATTCTGTACAGGCTTCCTTCTTTTCACTCTTGTCATTTAGGTTAGTACCATGGAGTAAATACGATGTTGTTGATCCATTCTCAGTTCTCCTATCACAGCCATTAAACTCTAACTGTTTTAAAGTCACCATTGGCCTCATGGTGAAATCCCTGAGTGGTTTCCTTCCTCTCCGGCAACTG
>NW_019950899.1:5693-7129 GCF_002910315.2 Salvelinus sp. IW2-2015 | reverse complement strand
CATGTTCCAACATCTAGGGGAAAGGGGACGCTTTTCCCAAAGGAAAGGGAAAAAAGAGTGGAGGCTGTGATAGACAGCAATTTTCCAACATCTAGTTGGAAAGCCTTCCCAGAAGAGTGGATGTTTCTTAACAGCAATGTTCCAACATCTAGGGAAAGCCTCCCAAAGAAGAGTGGAGGCTGTTTACAGCAGCAATGTTCCAACAGCTAGTGGAGAGAGGCCTTCCAGAAGAGTTGGCAGGCTGTGTATAGCCAGCAATGTTCCAACATCTAGTGGAAAGCACTTCCCCTCTGATAGATCGGAGGGTTATAGCAAAGCAATGTTCCAACATCTAGGAAAAGCCCGCTTCCCAGAAGAGTGGAGGCTGTTATAGCAGCAATGTTCCAACATCTAGTGGAAAGCCTTCCCAGAAGAGTGGAGGTTGTTATAGCAGCAAAGGGAGGACCAACTCCATATTAATGCCCATGATTTTGGAATGAGATGTTTGACCAGCAGGTGCAAAGCTGTCATCAAGGCAAAGGGTGGCTACTTTGAAGAATCTCAAATTCCATATGTGTTATTTCGTAGTTTTGATGTCTTCGCTATTATTCTACAATGTAGAAAATATAAAAATAAAGAAAAACCCTTGAAGGTGTGTCCTAACTTTTGACTGGTAATGTACGTCAGTTTGTAGTACACTCACTCATTCTCTGTTACACTCACTCACAACTATTCACAATAATATACACTGACCATTGTTAACCACGTGTCTTGTGTTGACAGAGAGATGCTGAGGGACCCTGAGCTGAGGTCCAAGATGATCTCTAACCCAATCAACTTCAACCACGTGGCACACATGGGCCCCGGCGACGGCATGCAGGTCCTCATGGATCTGCCTCTGGTAAGGGCCTCAACTGACCACCTGTCAACACAGCTTGAGCCAAAATGTCTGCCTCATCCTGTATTCATAACCCACAAACAAAATTGGCCTCCCAACCCCCTGATAAGCTTACTGATATTGCGGGTGACAAAACAGGAGCCATAACAGCTGGATTCTAACGATCACAAGACACCGCTGGAGCTCAAAATTGTCTCCTAGCATTTTCTGACAGCAGCAGCTCCCACTCCTAACTCCACAGAATAGCACTGCTATACTACCTTCTAGATGTCACCCTTCTCCTACGTTCCACCATCTCTGCCCATGTTTTCCTCCTCCTTTTGGAGAATGACCCTATAGTCCACGCCCTCTTTCACTTTCTCCCTCCCTCTTCCCTCTCTTTTTTCCTCTGTGTCCTGTTTGTGTCCTTTTTTCCCCCTCTCTCTCTCACCCCCCCCCTCTCTGTGTCTCTCTCACCCCTCTCTCTCTTTCTGTGTGTGTCTCACTCCTGTCTCTTATACACATCTAGATGTGTATAAGAGACAGCTGTACGCCTATATAGATATTCCATAAAAAATCT
>NW_019950899.1:0-2806 GCF_002910315.2 Salvelinus sp. IW2-2015 | reverse complement strand
TGAATCGGTCCCTAATCAAAGGGAACTTATACAACTGGCTGTACTTCTACCCTCATGGCCTAGATTTGAGGGAAAGACCCCTATGCACTTGTGTGAATCTGAGGGGATAAGCAATATGACTGATCATACCTATCTGACTGTTAGCTTCGATCTCCACAGTAACAGGGAGTTGGTACGAGGGGTCGACTTGGGACCGGGCCTATTTCCACGTCGTTCCCGCCACCCTCTCTCTCACCCCTTGCACTCTTCCTTCGTCCCATTCCTTCCTTTCTCGCTTCCTTTCCCCTTTGCTTGAGTGCATTTTTCGAAAGCCGGGGTCGTTTTATTGTCGTCTGATGTCATATGAGTCTGTTTTTCTGTACTGGCTGCAGTGCGGTTGTTTTTGTGCGATCTCTGCATATTTGTCATGTTAAAAACAGCAACATACTTGAAAAGCTTACCTCAGGGTTTCAATGGAGAGAAAGATTTGAAAAAGGGTTAATTTTATTTGTAGACAGCCACCAACACCAAAAGTGAAGTAGACACTTCTCTATGGCTATTTCCCCCTGTAGAATTTTGTGAAAACATGCACGGTAAGTGTGACTTGTTCAGTCAAACGAGGGACTTGCTGTGCATTTGGAGTTATTTATCACAAAGTGCATGTGTGTGAGCGTGTACAAGGCTGTTGAAGTATGCATTTCACGGTATGATCTACACCTGTCGTATTCGGTGCATGTGACAAATACAATTTAATTTAATTTGGTTTAATGTGTGAGCATCCATGTAAATGTCTTGACATTGTCTACTCGTGTACATGGGTCGTGTTCATTAGGCACCCAACGGAATTAAGTCAATGAAACGGAAGGTCCAAACTGGGATTTGTCCAATAAGAAACACTAATTAAAATAAAATAAAAAAACGTTTTCTGTTGTGTGTCCTAATGAGCATAAACCTGTTCACTCATATAGTAAGGTCCTTCTATACCAATGGCGTATTTGTCATTATCTTACTGTCTTGTCTGTGTGTGTTGGCGACTGCGTTGCGGCACAGAGTGTGATGCATTCTTCTCAGGACGACCCGGCCAAGGATAAGCCCCGCCCGCTATCCAGTATCTCCCGGCAACAGAGGAGCAAGACCCACATCACCCGCACGGCCTCTGGTGAGAGGATCCCAAGCACACGCACCTTCCACATTGAACACATACAACACATAATGCATACATTTCAACACACAACCATAGTAAATCCATTCTCTCTCTCTGTCATTGATGCTCTATGGTCTGGTGTTGTGTTGTGTGTCTCGGGGTGTGTGTGTCTCGGGGTGTGTGTGTCGGGGTGGTGTGTGTTGTGTCGGGTGTGTGTGTGTGTCGGGGTTGTGTGTGTGGCGGGGGTGTGTGTGTGTGTGTGTCTGGCGTGTGTGTCTGTGTGTGTCTCGGCGTGTGTGTGTGTGTGTCTCGGCGTGTGTGTGTGTGCTCGGGGTGTGTGTGTCTCGGGTGTGTGTGTGTCGTGTGTCCACTGTGTCATGAAGGAGGTGCAGACTTTGGAGGAGCAGGATCGTCTCGGAACATCTCCGACCCAGACGGGGACTTCGAGAGAGAGGTAAAGACCCCAGACACCGCACACACACACTGACTGTACATTAAATCACTCACACATTTACTCAATCTATGCCCCTCTCTTTTCCCTGTCCATCTCCCTCTCTATCCCACATTCTCTGTTACATTAAATTAAACTATCTTCCTGGGTATGATAACACATTCTCTGTTACATTAAATTAAACTATCTTCCTGGGTATGATAACACATTCTGTTACATTAAATTCAACTATCTTCCTGGGTATGATTACACATTCTCTGACATTGCCAAAGCAAACATTAATCATTCATATTTCAGTATGTATTGTTAAAGGCATCAGTATATGGAACTTTTGTCTATTGGAATGCTTTTAAGCCAAAAGGGGTCCCCTAAATGGACAGAAATATTGTCCAGAAATTACCTAATTTGATAGGAAAATGATACACCTCTCCACACTGATGAGCAAAAGCATATAATATATATTGTGGATAGTCCGATTAATATAATAGTTTAAAACGTTTACATGCTTTGCAAGAAGAGCAATTTCCCTAATAATCCTGTTTACATGGACACATCAGGCGACTGATGGGAATTTTGATGAATGCAGAAAATCACTAATCAAAATAAACGTTCTACCACAGTGATCATGTTCATTGCAGTTCTTGACACAAACCGGTGTGCCTTGCACCTACTACCATACCCCCTTCAAAGGCACTTGCATCTTTTGTCTTGCCCACTCACCCTCTGAATGGCACACATACACAATCCATGTCTGGATTATCTCAAGGCTTGAAAACCCTTCTTTAACCCTTCTCCTCCCCCTTCATCTACACTGATTGAAGTGGATTTAATAAGGGATCATATCTTTCACCTGTAGTCACCTGGTCAATCTATGTCTTGGAAAGAGCAGGTGTCCTTCATGTTTTGTTCACTCGGTGTGTAAAGTTTGTATGTGAAAACTATTTCTAAGATATATACTTTCGGTTTTTCCGAACTGGTGTATAAGCGGGAGGCTTGCACGTGTGCAGATCAAATACACAGCTGGGGAACGCCAATTTAAGCTGTTAACTTGTCCTAATAATTAAATCAAATCAAAGTGTATTTGTCACGTGCGCTGAATACAACAGACCTTAGAGTGAAATACTTACAGGCTCTAACCAATAGTGCAAAAAAGGTGTTAGGTGAACAATAGGTAAGTAAAGAAATAAAACAACAGTAAAAAGACAGGCTATATACAGTAGCGAGGCTATATA
>NW_019950898.1:0-7129 GCF_002910315.2 Salvelinus sp. IW2-2015 | reverse complement strand
GTTTTCGCTCAACACGACAATCAGTAGACGTGAGGGAGAGAGAGAGAGAGAGGCAGAGAGAGAAGATAATGGAGGAGAAGAGGGAGGGAGGTAGGAGAGGGGGTTGAGAGAGAGGAAGGGAGAGAGATGAAGAGAGAGGGGGGGACAGCGGGGATGGAAAAAGAGAGATGGAGGAGAGAAAGGAGGAGGGAGGGATGGAGAGAGAGAGAGAGAGAAAGCAAGGAAAGAGAGAAGAAGCAGAGAGAGGGATGGAGAGAGAGGAAAGAAGAAAAGAGAAAGAGACAGAGATAATTTCATTAGGCCTAAGGGGAGGTGTGTTTTCTCTGTTCAGAATACTAATGAGAACACACACACGCTGCATCCTCCGATTACTCAAGGAAGTGGACAGCAACATTACAAGGAAGTGGACAGCAACAACAAGAAGTGGACAGCATACATTACAAGGAATGGACAGGTCATGGCAACAACAGGACACAGAATAAGCACTTACAGGAATGGAAGCAATACAGAGTGACAGGCAACATTACAAGGAGTGAGACACAGACAGCACATTACAAGGAAGTGGACAGCAACATTACAAGGAATGACGAACATTCAGATGGACAGCAACATAGTGAAACATTACGGAAGTGACAGCAACATTACAGGAAGTGACGACTTACAAGAAGTGGACAGCAACATTACAAATAAGCTAGGAAGTGAGACAGCAACATTACAGGAAGGAGACAGCAACATTACAAGGAAAGCCTTTAGGATAGAGAACGTCTAGGGGAAAAACACAAGCAGACCTGGAAGATGTTAAGGGATGTGATCCTCTCCACCCCACAGCTGAACTAAACTCCAGGGCCAAATTAAGTTTCCACCGTTTCCAGTGTTATTAGTCGTATGTACGGAGATACACATGGTATACACCGTCCAATAGAAATCCTTACTTGCAGGTTCCTTACTCGACAATGCACGCAATGAAGAAATAACACATGATAAGAATTACCAACATAAAGTAAATGCTCAGTAGAATAGAAGAAACATTTAGCATCAGTATAATACAAGGAAGGCACGATTTATAGTCCATATTATAGTCCAGTTATGTGTCTGGTGTGTGTGTGTGTGTGTGTGTGTGTGTGTGTGTGTGTGTGTGTGTATGTTTGTTGTGTGGTGTGTTGGCTGTGTGTGTGTAGTTGTGTGTGTCTGTCTGTCTGTCTGTGTGTGTGTGTGTGTATTCTGTGTCTGTTGTTGGTTGGTGTATGTCTGTGTGTATGTCTGTTCTGTGTGTTGTGTTGTGTGTTGTCTGTCTGTGTGTGCGTGTGTTGTGTGTAATGTCTGTGAGTGTGTATGTGTGCTAATGTGCTGAGAATCATGTTCTGGATGGGTGGGAGCACGGTCCCAGTTATGTACTGGGCCTTGTGGCATGGACGGAGCCGTTCCCGTACCGGGGCGGAGCCGTTCCCGTACCGGGCGGAGCGTTCCCGTACCGGGCGGAGCGTTCCCGTACCGGGCGGAGCCGTTCCCGTACCAGGCGGAGGCGTTCCCGTACCGGCGCGAGCGTTCCCGTACCAGCGCGGAGCCGTTCCGTACCAGGCCGTGATGCAGCCGGTCAGACATCTCCACGGTGCAGCAGTAGTATTTGGAGAGGACCCGGGGGGCACGCCACATTTCTTCAGCCGCCTCAGGAAGTTAAGATGCAGTTGCGCCCTCTTGACAAGGAGGGTGGTGCTGTTGGTCCATGTCAAGTCCTCTGTGATGTGGACACAGAGGAACCTAAACTGCTGACCCCTCCACTGCAGTCCTGTCCATGTGGATCGGAGCATGTTCCCTCCTCTACTTCCTGAAGTCAACAATCAACTCATTGGTTTTGCTGATGTGGAGGAGAGGGTGTTCTCCTGCTACATAATGTCAGTTCACTTAGCTCCTCCCTATTGGCTGACTCTATCGTCGTTGTTTATCAGCCTACAGCCGTTGTGCCGTCAGCAAACTTGATGAGGAGTGGTGTCTTGCAAAGCCACGCGGTCGTGGGTGAACAGGAGTACAGCAGAGGACTGAGGACGCTCTGAGCTTGTGTCGAGCCTGGAGGGAACTATTGTGTTGAATGCTGAACTGTAGTCAATGAACAGCGTTCTCACACAGGTGTTCCTCTTGTCCAGATGTGTTACGGCCGCGTGAATAGTGACGGAAATGGCATCTTCCTTGGTTCTGTTGGAGCGGTAAGCAAATGGGACTGGGTCCAGTGTGCCTGGCCTTCATGTGCCATGACCAGCCTCTCAAAGCACTTCATGATGACCGGCCCCTATTCCCTATGTAGTGCCATACTTTTGACCAGGCCCTATTCCCTATAGTGCACTACTTTTACCAGGGCCCCTATTCCCATATATAGTGCAACTACTTTTGACCAGGGCCCCTATTCCCATATTATAGTGCACTACTTTTGACCAGGGCCCCTATTCCCTATATAGTGCACTACTTTTGACCAGAACCATATGGGTCCTGGTCAACAGTAGTGCACTAAATAGAGAATATGATGTCAGTTGGGACGCACACCKGCTCACTACTGGAGGAGGAGGATGGTAGGAAATAGGCAACAAGGAAMTAGGCAACAAGGTGTGAAKGAAATAGGCAACAAGGTGTGAAAGACAACAGTCTTCCACAAACACAAGAAGCCTTGATTGTTTTGACCCAACATTGATGTATGTATTTCTGGAGGCATGAATCTCCTGAAAGCAGAGTTCTATCTAATGGTTATATATAGACAATGGAGCTAGCTAAAGGCTCGTTGTTATGGAGACCAGAGCCTGAGCCAGAGAGAGAGAGGTAAGAGGCGTGTGTAAATTAATCTGCGATGGTGTATGCGTGTGCATGTGTGTGTTAGACCTGGGTTCAAATACCTGTGTATTTGAGTATCTACACTGTACAAAAATATAAACGTAACCTGCAAAAATGTCAAAGATTTTACTGAGTTACAGTTCATATAAGGAAATCAGTCAATTGAAATGAATTCATTAGGCCCTAATCTATGGATGTTGGTCACAGATACATTACTAAAAAAGTAGGAGCGTGAATCAGAAAACCAGTCAGAATCTGGTGTGACCACCATTTGCCTCATGCAGCGCGACACATCTCCTTCGCATAGAGTTGATCAGGCTGTTGATTGTGGCCTGTGGAATGCTGTCCCACTCCTCTTCAATGGCTGTGCAAAGTTGCTGGATATTGGCGGGAACTGGAACACGCTGTTGTACATGTCGATCCAGAGCATCCCAAACATGCTCAATGGGTAACATGTCTGGTGAGTAATAAGGCCATGGAAGAACTGGGACATTTTCAGAATTGTGTACAGATCCTTGTGACATGGGGCCGTGCATTATCATGCTGAAACATGAGGTGATGGTGGTTGGATGAATGGCAAGACAATGGGCCTCAGGATCTCGTTACTGTATCGCTGTCAAATTGCCATGGATAAAATGCAATTGTGTTCGTTGTCCGTAGCTTATGCCGGACCATACCATAACCCCACCCCCACCATGGGGCACTCTGTTCACAACGTTGACGTCAGCAAACTGCTCGCCCACATAACGCCATACACATGGTCTGCGGTTGTGAAGCCGGTTGGACGTATTGCCAAATTCTCTAAAACGCAGTTGGAGGCGGCTTATGATAGAGAAACTAACATTCAATTCTCTTGCAACAGCTCTGGTGGACATTCCTGCAGTCAGTCAGCATGCAATTGCACACTCACTCAAAATCTGAGACATCTGTGCATTGTGTTGTGTGACAAAACTCACATTTTAGAGTGGCCTTTTATTGTTCCCAGCACAAGGTGCACCCGTGTAATGATCATGCCGTTTAATCACTTCTGATATGCCACACCTGTCAGGTGGATGGATTATCTTGCAAAGAGAAATGCTCACTAACAGGATGTAACAATACACAACATTTGAGAGAAATAATTTTTTGTGCGTATGGAATATTTCTGGGATCTTTTATTTCACTCAAGAAACATAGGACACACTTTACATGTTCATTATATTGTTGTCAGTGTAGTGTTTAAATACTTTTTAGAATTTTGAGTATTTTAATGTTATTTGAAAGAACAAAATAGTCTATCAATTTAATTGAGGTATTTGAAATACTTATTTCAAATACTATTTCAAATACCGGGTTAAATGCATGGAGTGTATTGAGTCAGGTATTGAGTGTTTTTGTGTGTGTGTCTATATGCTGTGTGTGTGGGTGTGTAAGGTAACCTGCGATGGCGTGAGGGTCAGCTGAAATACTCCTGTACGTCCATCACACCACAGTCCAGGGAGGCCTTCAGCTTCTTCAGCTTGGAGGCCGAGGGAGCCACTCTGCAGACCCTACACACACAGGGAGTCAGGAAGACAGAAGAAGGAGTCAGGAAGACAGGGACAGAGAAGACAGGAAGTCAGGAAGACAGGAGTCAGAGACAGGGAGTCAGGAAGACAGGAAGACAGGGAGTCAGGAAGACAGGAAGACAGGGAAGTCAGGAAGAACTCAGGAGACAGAAGACAGGGGTCAGGGGAGTCAAGGGAAGACCAGAGACAGGAAGACAGGGAGTCAGGAGTCGGAAGACAGGAAGACAGGGAGTCAGGAAGACAGGAAGACAGGGAAGTCAGGAAGACAGGAAGTCAGGAGTCAGGAAGATAGAAGACAGGATCAGGTAAGACAGGAGTCAGAAGACAGGGAGTCAGGAAGACAGGAAGACAGGGAGTCAGGAAGACAGGGAGTCAGGAAGAACAGGGAGTCAGGAAACAGGGAGTCAGGAAGATAGGGAGTCAGAGCAGGGTCATCGTAGAGATAAATAGTGAAATATAAATCTAGTACATACTGTAACTTTTGTCTACAATTAACACTCTCTAACGGCCAAATCCTATATTAACTCCTGCTCTGTAATCAGAATGTTTAGTAGTGTTAAGTAGGCTTCATCTTGGTCTGGGAAATTATGTTAAGTAGTTCATCTGGGTTGGGAAACTAGTAGTGTTAAGTAGGCTGCATCTGGGTCGGGAAACTTAGTAGTGTTAAGTAGGCTTTCATCTGGGTCTGGGAAACTTAGTAGGTTTAAGTAGGCTCATCTGGGTCTGGGAAACTTAGTAGTGTTAGTAGGCTTCATCTGGGGTCTGGGAAACTTAGTAGTGTTAAGTAGACTTTCTCTGGTCTGGGAAACTTAGTAGGTTAAGTAGGCTTCATCTGGGTCTGGGAAACGTAGTAGTGTTAAGTAGGCTTATCTGGTCTGGGAAACGTAGTAGTATGTTAAGTAGGCTTCATCTGGGTCTGGGAAACTTAGTAGTGTTAAGTAGGCTTCATCTGGGTTGGAAACTTAGTAGTGTTAAGTAGACTTCATCTGGGTCTGTGAAACTTAGTAGTGTTAAGTAGGCTCATCTGGGTCTGAGTAACTTAGTAGTGTTAAGTAGGCTTCATCTGGGTCTGGGAAACTTAGTAGTGTTAAGAAGACTTCATCTGGGTCTGGGAAACTAGTAGTGTTAGAGTAGCTTCAATCTGGGTCTGGGAAACTTAGTAGTGTTAAGTAGGCCTTTCATCTGGGTCTGGGAAACTTAGTAGTGTTAAGTAGACTCATCTGTTTGGGAAACTAGTAGTGTTAGTAGGCTTCATCTGGGTCTGGGAAACTTAGTGTTACGTAGGCTACATCTGGGTCTGGGAACACTTAGTGTTACGTAGGCTACATCTGGGTTCTGGGAAACTTAGTAGTGTTAAGTAGGCTTCATCTGGGTCTGGAAACTTAGTAGGGTTAAGTAGGCTTTCATCTGGGTCTGGGAAAACTAGTTAGTGTTAAGTAGGCTTCATCTGGGGTCTGGAAACCTTAGTAGTGTAAGTAGGCTTCATCTGGGTCTGGGAAACTTCCGTAGTAGTGTTAAGTAACAGATCATCTGGGTCTTGGAACTTAGTAGGTTAAGTATTTTGGCTTCCTGGGTCTGAGTAACTTAGTAGTGTTGAGTTGGCTTCATCTGGGTCTGGAAACTTAGTAGTGTTAAGTATACTTCATCTGGTCTTCGGACAACTTAGTAGTTTGTTAATAGACTTCATCTGGGTCTGAAACTTAGTAGTGTTAAGTAGGCTTCATCTGGGTCGGGAAACTTAGTAGTGTTAAGTAGAGACTTCATCTGGGTCTGGGAAACTTAGTAGGTGTTAAGTAGGCTTCATCTGGGCTGAAAACTTAGTGTTACGTGGCTACATCTGGGTTTGGGAAACTTAGTGTTTACGTAGGCTACATCTGGGTCTGGGAAACTTTAGTGTTACGTAGGCTAATCTGGGTCTGGGAAACTTTAGTGTACGTAGGCTACATCTGGGTTCTGGAAACTTAAGTGTTACGTAGGCTACATCTGGGTCTGGAAACTTAGTGTTCGTTAGGCTAACATCTGGGTCTGGAAACTTAGTATGTTAAGTAGGGCTTCATCTGGGTCTGGGAAACTAGTAGTGTTAAGTAGACTTCATCTGGGTCTGGGAAACTTTAGTAGTGTTAAGTAGGGCTTCATCTGGGTCTGGGAAACTTAGTGTTACGTAGGCTACATCTGGGTCTGGGAAAAACTTAGTGTTCGTAGGCCTACCATCTGGGTCTGGGAAACTTAGTTAGTGTTAAGTAGGCTCATACTTGGGTCCTGGGAAACTTAGTAGTGTTTAAGTAGGCTTCATCTGGGTCTGGGAAAAACTTAGTAGTGTTAAGTAGACTTCATCTGGGTCCCTGGAAACTTAGTAGTGTTAAAGTATGACTCATACTGGGTCTGGAAACTTAGTAGTGTTAAGTAGGCTTTCCATCTGGTCTGCGGAAACGTGTAGTGTTTAAGTAGGCTTCATCTGGGTCTGGGAAACGTAGTAGTGTTAAGTAGGCTTCATCTGGGTCTGGAGAAACTTAGTAGTGTTTAAGTAGGCTTTCATCTGGGTCGGAAAACTTAGTAGTGTTAAGTAGACTCATCTGGTCTGTTGAAAACTTAGTAGTGTTAAGTAGGCTTCATCTGGGTTCTCAGTAACTTAGTAGGTTAAGTTGGCTTATCTGGGTCTGGGAAACTAGTAGTGTTAATAGACTTCATCTGGTGGTCTGGGAAAACTTAGTAGTTTAAGTAAGACGTTCATCTGGGTCTGGGAAACTTAGTAGTGTTAAAGTAGG
>NW_019950897.1:5163-7131 GCF_002910315.2 Salvelinus sp. IW2-2015 | reverse complement strand
GTCTCTTTCTCTGAAGTTATAACATTGCGCTGGCGTGCCAACAGCATGGTGAGCCTGTCCTCCAGTTCCGTCAGGCACCACCAGATGCTCCCTCCTCCTCCAACGGTTGTTTTGCTCCGGGCCTCAGCTGAGGAAATGTGTTAGATGCTAATTACCAGGATTTTATTCTAATCAGATTCATCCATAGGTACAGTACAGCAAGGCAGCAGCACTATAGGCAGTGTCAAATGGCACCCTATTCCCTATATAGTACACGGTTTTTGACCAGAGCCTATGGGGACAAATCAGGGAATAGTATGCTATTTGGGATGCAGCTCCTGTCTTTAATGTTTAAGACTCAAATGGAATAACAGGAGAGGGAAACGTTTTCCGCTTCTGTTGCCGTGTGGGTGTGTGTTGTGTGTGTGTGTGTGTGTGCTGTGGTGTGTGTGTGTGTGTGTGTGTGTGTTGTGTGTGTGTTTGTGGTGTGTGGTGTGTGTGTGTGTGTGTGTGTGTGTGTGTGTGTGTTGTTGAGGTGCTGGTGTATTTAGAACTGAGAGATGCGTACCAGATATTTGCCTCCAGATTGCCAGCAGATCATGGTTGTTGTTTCGAAAAACGCACTGTTCTGTGAATTTGGAGGACTTTATTGATAGAGCAGCTGGACCGTGCCACTGCATCTGGTGATGTACTTAAGAGATCCAGAACAACTTAAGGCCCTTGCAGGCAATATTTACAGATCAGAACACTTGAATGACCCATCAGAACTTACAGATCCAGAACACTGAGAGGCCACATCAGAATATTGAAGTATCCAGAACACCTGAAACCCAGCAGAATGTTACAGATCAGAACACTGAAGGCCCATCAGAATATACAGGATTGCAGAACACTGAAGGGCCCAGCAGAAATATTACCAGTCAGGGAAGACAAGAAAGAGAGAAAGGAGAGAGAGAGAGAAAGAGAGAGAGAGAAAAGAAGAGGAGTAGAGTAATGATGATTCTTCAACAGACACGAGCCATGCACTGAGAGATATAGCTGACTGTCTCGGGAGAGGAGAGAGACAAGCCATGCACACTGAGGGCCCCTGAGGGCGAGGCGCAGGGCGATCCGGATGGAGGCGGTGGAAATCACTCAGCAGTGATGGATCCAAGATGTCCTCCACCGGTACCCAGCACCTCTCCTCCGGACCGTACCCCTCCTAATCCACGAGGTACTGCAGGCYCCTCACCCGGCGTCTAGAGTCCAGGACGGAACGTACCGTGTACGCCGGGGGCCCCTCGATGTCCAGAGGGGGCGGAGGGACCTCCGTCACCTCACCTTCCTGCAGGGGACCAGCTACCACCGGCCTGAGGAGAGACACATGAAACGAGGGGTTAATGCGATAGTAAGGGKGGAGCTGTAACCTATAACACACCTCGTTTATCCTCCTTAGGACTTTGAATGGCCACACACACCGCGGCCCCAGCTTCCGGCAGGGCAGGCGGAGGGGCAGGTTTCGGGTCGAGAGCCAGACCCGGTCCCCCGGTGCGAACACGTGGGCCTCACTGCGGTGGCAGTCAGCGCTCACCTTCTGCCGCCCACCCGCCCGTTTGAGCGATTCCTGGACGGCTCTCCGGGTCTCCTTTGAGCGCTGCACCCACTCCTCCACTGCAGGAGCATCGGTCTGGCTCTGATGTCACGGTGTCAGGAYCGGCTGGTAGCCCAACACGCACTGGAAAGGCGACAGGTTTGTGGAGGAGTGGCGGGGTGAGTTTTGGGCCACCTCCGCCCATGGGACGTACCTCGCCCATTCTCCTGGCCGGTCCTGGCAATACGACCACAGAAACCTACCCACATCCTGGTTCACTCTCTCCACCTGCCCATTGCTCTCGGGGTGAAAACCTGAGGTCAGGCTTTATCGAGATCCCCAGACGCTGGCGGAAACTGGGGACCCCGATCAGAAACTATGTCCTCAGGCACCCCGTAGTGCCGGAAGACGTGGGTAAA
>NW_019950897.1:0-958 GCF_002910315.2 Salvelinus sp. IW2-2015 | reverse complement strand
TGCGCACCAGAGACACATGCGCGGCGCGTGTGGTGGAATAGACCAGAATGTCATCGATATAAACCACCACATCCTGCCCGTGCAGGTCCCTGAGAATCTCATCTACGAAGGATTGAAAGACGGCTGGAGCATTCTTCAACCCATATGGCATGACGAGGTACTCATAATGGCCAGATGTGGTACTAAACGCGGTCTTCCACTCATCTCCCTCCCGGATACACACCAAGTTATATGCACTCCTGAGATCCAGTTTTGTGAAAAAGCGCGCACCGTGAAATCATTCCACCGCCGTAGCGATGAGAGGTAGCGGGTAACCAAACCCCACTGTGATGGAATTTAGACCTCTATAATCAATGCACGGAGGCAGACCTCCCTCCTTCTTCTTCACAAAAAAGAAACTCGAGGAGACGTGGAGGGCTGACTGTACCCCTGTCCCAGAGACTCAGTGACATATGTCTCCATAGCCACTGTCTCCTCCTGTGACAGCGGGAACAAGTGACTCCTGGGAAGTGCTGCGTTTGCCTAGAGGTTTATCGCGCAATCCCCTTGTCGATGAGRTGGTAATTGGGTCGCCCTCTTTTTACAGAAAGCGATAGCCAAATCGGCATATTCTGAGGGAATGCGCACATTTGAAACCTGGTCTGGACTCTCCACCGTCGTTGCACCGATGGAAACTCTTATACACCTACCTGAACACTCCTCTGACCACCCCTTTAGAGCCCCCTGTTTCCATGAAATCTTAGGATTGTGAATAGCCAACCAGGGAATCCCCAGCACCACTGGAAACGCAGGAGAATCAATGAGGAAGAGACTAATCCGCTCCCTATGACCCCCCTGCGTTACCATGTCCAGGGGAACCGTGGCCTCCCTGACCAGCCCTGACCCTAACGGTCGACTATCTAGGGAGTGCACGGGGAAGGGTTGGCCTATCTGCACCAGCAGAATCCCTAATCTATGA
>NW_019950896.1:0-7135 GCF_002910315.2 Salvelinus sp. IW2-2015 | reverse complement strand
ATTATTTATAACCTTGTCAATGTCTTGACTATATTTCCTATTCGTTTTGCAACTCATTTCATGTTTGTTTTCATGGAAAACAAGGACATTTCTAAATGACCCCAACCTTGTGAACGGTGGTGTACATAGACTGAAATCATTCCTACTTAGATGTGTATTCTGGAAATGTTCTCTAATTTGTCAGATATTACTGGACTGTATTCTGGAAATGTTGTCTAATTTGTTAGATATTACTGGACTGTATTCTGGAAATGTTCTCTAATTTGTTAGATATTACTGGACTGTCAGAACTAGAAACACAAGCATTTCACTACATCCTAATTAACACCTGCTAATCACGTGTATCTGACCAATAACATTTGATTTGATTTAATACTTTACACCAGACTCTGTAGTACACTACTTTAGACCAGGCCTATGGGCTCTGTAGTGCACTACTTTAGACCAGGCCTATGCAGTGCACTACTTTAGACAAGGCCTATGGGCTCTGTAGTGCACTACTTTAGACCAGGCCTATGGGCTCTGTAGTGCACTACATTAGACCAGACCTATGGGCTCTGGAGTGCACTACTTTAGACCAGGCCTATGGGCTCTGGAGTGCACTACATTAGACCAGACCTATGGGCTCTGTAGTGCACTACTTTAGTCCAGGCCTATGGGCTCTGTAGTACACTACTTTAGACCAGACCTATGGGCTCTGTAGTGCACTACTTTAGTCCAGGCCTATGGGCTCTGTAGTACACTACTTTAGACCAGGCCTATGGGCTCTGTAGTGGACTATAGGGAACAGGTCACCCTTTAGGACTCAGCCCATGACACTGAGATACCACTGTCAACTCTGGTTGACAGGGATGGCAGGAAGCAGAGGGTAAAGGGGAGGGGCTCAGGGGGTGGTAGAGTGTGTACATTTACGGGCAGTTGGAGGGGAAGTGTGAGTGCTGGAAAGTGACGAAGACGGAAGGAGAAGAGCGACCACAGCCCCCCCCCCAACACACACACTCTGTACTGGTACACACACATCTGTACACATACACACACAAACACTCTGTGTACACACACACACACACACACATCTGTACTGGTCCGATTACCTCAGACCCTTCTTAAGCAGGGGAACAACCACTGTGATCCATCCTGTGTCATCTCAGAGACACAAAGACGCACGCAACACACCACAACAGCACACACACACCACATCACACACACACCACCACACACACACACCACACAACACACACGACACCACACACACACAGCACAAACAACACAAACACACACACACACCACACACACACACACACACACACACACAACACCACACACACAACACACACACACCACACACCACACACACACCACACGTCTACCTGCCCAAATTGATGGAACCTGTCTTAAGCTTTCAATGTTGGCAACGTTGTAGACATAATGTCTCAGAATCAGTTCCTCAACACTAAACTTTTCCAGAGGACTAATGCGTGAGTGTCCCGCCCTTTGCCATCCCCAGACGGAGGCTCCAGGTTCTCTTACTGAAAGCAGTTGAGCGTAGTAATTACACAACATCACGTTTTATTAATAAGGGATGTTGTTATGTGATCTCTGTTAACTATGAGGACTTACTGCGGTTGTTGCATCAGAGTCTGGACTACAACTCTGGTCCCTGACACAACCTCTGGGTCCCCTCTGACACAGACCTGCTGCGTCCCCTGACTACGACCTCTGGTCCCTCTGACTACAACCTCTGGTCCCTCTGACAACACTCTGGTCCCTCTGACATAACACCTCTGGTCTCCTCGGGACACACCTCTGGTCCCTTCTGACAAACACCTCTGGTTCTTCTGACTACCCACCTTCTGGTCCTCTGACAACACCTCTGGTCCCTCTGAACAAACACCTCTAATGTCCTCTGTGACTACCACCTCTGTGCCTCTGACAAACACCCTCTGAGTCTCTGACAACAACCTCTGTCCCTCTGACAACACACCTCTGGTCCTGACGAACACCTCTTAGTTCCCTCTGGACTAACACCTCTGTCCCTCTGACAACAACCTCTGGTCTCTGACAACCACCTCTGGTCCCTCTGAACAAAACCTCTGGTCCCTCTGACTACCATCTCTGGTCCCATTTCTGACAAACACCCTCTGGTCCCTGAACCAACACCTCTTTGGTCCCCGTACAACACCTCTGGTGTCCCCCTGACTACACCTCGGTCCCTCTGACAAACACCTTCTGGTTTCCCTCTGACAAACACCTCTTGGTCCCTCTGACAACACCTACTGGTCTCTGGGACCACCACCCTCTGGTCCCCCTCTGGACTACACCTTTGGTCCCTCTGACGTTACACCTCTTGGTCCCTTCTGACTATCAGCCTCTGGTCCCTCTGACAACACCTTTGTCCCTTTCTTGACCACACCTTCTGGCCTGACAACACCTCTTCTCTCTGGACAACACCTCTGGTCCCTGCTGACAACACCTCTAGGTCCCCTCTGACAAACACCTTCTGGTCTCGACAACAACCTGCTGGTTCCCTCTGACAACACCTCTGGTCCCTCTGACACACCTCTGGTCCCTCTGACAACACCCTCTGTCCCTGACAACCCTTCTGGTCCCTGAACAAACACCTCTGGTCCCTCTACAACACCTCTGGTCCTCTGACTTACACCTCTGGTCCCTCTGACAAACCACTCTGGTCCATCTAACAATCAAACCTCTGGTCCCTGACAAACACCTCTGGGCTCGGTACAAACCTCTGGTCTCTACAACACCCTCCTGGTCCCTCTGAACAACACCTCATGGTCCCTCTGAACTACACCTCTGTCTCTCTGACAAACACCATCTGGTTCCCTTGAACACACCCTTTCTGGTCTTCCTCTCGACAACACCCCTCTGGTTCCCTGACAACACCTTCTTGGGTCCCTCTGACAAACACCTTCTGGTCTCTTTGACAACACCCTCTGTCCCCTCTGACAACCACCTTTTCTGGTCCCATTCTGAAAAAAAGAAAACAACACCTCTGGTCCCTTCTGACAAACACCTCTGTCCCTCTGACACTTACTCTGGTCCCTCGACTTACACCTCTGTCTCTGACAACACCTCTGTCCCTCTGACTACACCTCTGGTCCCTCGACGACACCTCTTGGTCCCTCTGACTACCACCTCTGGTCCCTCTGACAACACCGTCTGTCCTGACAACACCTCTGGTCCTCTACAACACCTCTAGGGTCCCTCTGACAACACCGTCTCTGTCCCTCTGTCTTACACCTCTTGGTCTCGAACTACACCTCTGGTCTCTACTTACACCTCTGTCCTCTGGACTACACCTTCTGGTCCCTCTGAACAACACCTCTGGTCCCTCTGACAACACCTCTTGGTCTCTCTTACAACACCTCTGGTCCCTCTTGAGAACACCTCTGGTCTCCGGACAACAGCCTCGTTTCCCTCTGACAACACCTTTCTTGTCCCTCGGACAACACCTTCTGGTCTCTGACAACACCTCTGGGTCTCTCTTGAACAAACACCTCTGGTCTTCTCTGACAACAGAACTCTGGGTCTTTGGACAACTTCTGGTTCCCTTCTTGACAACACCGCTGGTCCCCCTGACTACACTCTGGTCCTCTGACTACACCCTCCGGTCCCTCTGCTACCACCTCTGGTCTCTGACAACACCTTCTGGGTCTTCTCTGACTACACCTCTGTTCCCTCTGACTTACACCTTCTTGTCCTTTGACTACACCTCTGGTCCCTGACACACCGACTGGTCTCTGACTACACCTTTTCTGTCCCTCTTGACAACAACCTTCTGGTCTCTGACAGAACACTTCCTGGTTCCATCTGACAACAACCTCTGGTCCCTGACAACACCTCTGGGTCCCTTCTGACAAACCTCTGGTCCCTCTGACTACAAACCTCTTGAGTCCTCTGACAACATTCTCTGGTCCCCTCTGACAACACCTCTGGTCCCTCTGACAACACCTTCTGGTCTCTGACAAACACCTCTGGTCCCGTCTGAATCTACAAGCCTCTGGTCCTCTGGACTAACAACCTCTGGTCCCTCTGACTACACCTCTGTCCCTCTACAACACCTTTGGATCCCTCTGACAACAAACCCTCTGGACTCTGGACAAACACCTTCTATGGTCTCATCTTGACAGACCACCTCTGGTCCCTCTGACAAACACCTCTGGTCCCTCTGACAAACACCTTTGGGTCTCTGGACAAACAGCCTCTGGTCCCTCTGACAACCACCTCGGGTTCCTCTGGACAACACGTCTGGTCCCTCTGACAAACACCTCTGGTCCATTGACAAACACTACTTTGGCCTACAACACCTACTTTGGTCCCCTCTGAAACAAATCCTCTGGTCTCTCTTGACTTTTACAACCTCTGGTCTCCTTCTGACAAAACACCTCTGGTCCATTTTCTTCTGGAACAACACCTCTGGTCCCTCTGACAACACACTCTGTCTCTGACAACCACCTCTTGGTCCCTCTGGACAAACCACCTCTGGTCCTGTGACTTACACCCTCTGGTCTTCTTCTGACAACAGACCTCTCGGTCCCTGACACACACCTCTGGTCTCAATCTGAGACAACACCTCTGGTCCCTGCAACACCCTCTGGTTCCCTTACAACCACTCTGGTCTCTGACGAACACCTGCATGTCCTCTGACAACACCTCTGGTCCCTCTGACAACACCGCTGGTCCCTCTTGACAAAACAACCTTCTGGTCCCTCTAACAAACACCTTTGGTCCCTCTGACTACACCTCTGGTCCTCTGACAACACCTCTGTGTCCCCTCTGGGACGTACAAACCTCTGGTCCCATTGACTTAACACCGCTGGTCCCTCTGACAAAACACCTCTGGTCCCTGGGACAAACCTCTGGTCTCTTGACAACACCTTGGGTCCTCTGACAACACCTCTGGTCCCCTTCTGACTACAACCTCTGGTTCTCTGACTAACACTCTCTGGTCCTTCTTGACTACACCTCTAGGTCTCTGACTACACCTCTGGTTCCCTGGCTGAATACCACCTTGGTTCCTCGTTGACAACAACCTCTGGTCCCTCTAGACAACAACCTCTTGGTCCTCTCTTACAACACCTCTGGTCCTCTGACACACCCTCTGTTCTCCTTGACAACACCTCTGGTCCGCTCTACAAAGCACCTCTGGTCCTCTGACAAACACCTTCTTGGTCTTGACAAACACCTCCTGGTTTTCTCTCTGGACGAACAGCCTCTTGGGTCGTCTCTGGGAACAACAACTGGCTGGGTCTTGACAACACCCTCTGGTCCCTCTGACAACCCTCTGGTCCCTTCTGACAACACTCTGGTCTCTGAAAACACCTCTGGTCTCTCTGACAACAAACCTCTGGTCCCTCTGGACTACCACCTCTTGCGTCCCTGTAGACACTCCCCAACCCTCTTCTGGGTTCCCTCTGACAAACAACTTCCTTTTTGGTTCCCTATCTACTAACCACCCTCTTGGTCTCTGACAACACTTCTGGTTCTCTCTGCAACACCTCTGTCCCGGTGGTACTTGACTAACACCTCTGGTCCCTCTGGACCAAAACACCTCTGTCCTTCTGACAAACACTTCGGGTCCTCTGACTACACCTCTGGCCCTTCTGACAAACACCTTCTGGTCCCTCTGACAACACCTCTGGTCTCTCTGACAACCACCTCTGGTCTCCTAGACAAAGCAAAACTCTGGTCTTTGACACAACCACCTTCTGTCCCTACTGACAACACCTCTGGTCCCTCTGAACAAAACACCTCTGGTGCTCGACAACCACCCTCTGGGTCTCTTGACCAACCACCACTGGTCCGCTGACTAGCACCTCTGGTTCCCTCCGACAACACCTTCTGGTCCTCTGGACAACACCTCTGGTCCCTTTTGACTACACCTCGGGTCGGTCTACTACACGACTCTGGCTCCCTGACAACACCTCTTAGTTCCCTGCTAGACACCACCTTTTCTGGTCTCTCTGACAATACAACTCTGTTACCCGTCTGACAAAATCAGCCTCTGGTCTCTTCTGACAAAATCCCTCTGGTCTTCTCGGTCAAAACACCCTCTGGTTCTTCTGACAACAACCTCTTTTCCCTCTGACAGACCACCTCTGTCTCTGACAACAACCCTACTAAGTCCCTCTGACTACACCTCTGGGCCCTTCTTAGACTTTACACCCTCTGTCGCCGTTCTGACTACACCTATCTGTCCCTCTACAAACAACCTCTGGTTTCTCTAGACAACAGCCTCTGGTCCCTCTGACAGGACACCTCCTGGTCCCTCTGACTACACCGTCTGCTTTCCCTCTTGATACACCTCTGCTCCCCTGACAAACACCTCTTGGTCCTCGACATTACACCTCTAAGGTCCCTCTGGACTACACCTCTGGTCTTTGCTGACAACAGCCATGGGGTCCCTGGAGCTAGACTACACTCTGGGTCCCTCTGACTTACATCCTGCCTGGTCCCACTCTAAACTACACCTCTGGTCCTCTGACAGACACCGCTAAGGTCTTGCTTAGAAACACCCTCGTCTCTAGACGAACACCTCTGGTCCCTGACAAACCTCTGGGTCGTCCCTGACAAACCAAACTCTGCGTCTACTACACCTTGTCTGGTCCCTCTCCGACTTACCACCTTCTGGTCTCTTGACAACACCTCGGCGTCCCCTCTGACAAACCTCTGTCTCTGAACAAACACCTACTGGGTCTCTGACAGAGGCACTCTACTGAGGTCCCTCTTCGACAACACCGCTTGGGTCACCATCTTGACAACAACTTAGCTTTCTGGTCCCTCTATGAACATACCACCTGTTTGGTCCCTCTGACAACTACGCTCTGGTCCCTCGATGGACAACACCTCTGTCCCCTGATACCACCTCTGGCCCCCTAGACCGCACCTCTCTGGATCCCTTCTAGACTACATCCGACTTGAGGTCCCTGCTGACAATACGTACCTGTCTGGTGCTCTGACAACACCTCTGGCTCTGACAACACTTCCTGGTCCCTCTGACAACACCTGCTGGTCTTTGACTATTACACCACCTCTGATCCCTCTGAACAAGCACAACTGTGTGTCTCTGACAACCCTCATAGGTCCCTCTGTAGCAAAACAAACCGGTCTGTCCGCT
>NW_019950895.1:0-7138 GCF_002910315.2 Salvelinus sp. IW2-2015 | reverse complement strand
TGTGTATGTGTGCATGCGTGCATAAGTCTTTGTGTGCTTCCACGTGAGCGCGCATCTGTCTGAGTGCAAGAGCTTTCAAAAGTGCGTAAAATATCAAGTCAGTTAAGAGAAAAAATGTGTACAGTAAATGAAGCAAAATATCTCTGTACTCTAAATTATTAAACAGCTTATTTATGCTCCTTGGTGTAGATGACCAGTCAATACACAGAACATTATTATTAATAAATTAGCATATCTGAGATTGTATTTCCCTCTGCTTACAGTATGGCAGTCTACTGATAGCTTTTCCATTGTGTGTTTTCTACATGTCAGGCTCTTTTTAAATCATAAAAAGACGTGAATTGATTGAATGTAATGCATTGATTGTTTTGGCTTGCATAATTAAGGTGCAATATGCCGAAATCGCTCTGCCATTTCCTGGTTGCAAAAATTCTAATAGTTCGCCTAATGTCAGTTTATGTGACAAAACAAGCAGTCATTGTGTAGARAATCATTGTACCATCTAAACTGCTGTGAAATATATATTCCATAACCAAAAAATATTGTATTTTTAGCTGTTTGAAGCTGGTGTCCAAAACCGAAAGTAAAACAAGCAAAAACGAAACATAAGAATGGGAAGCATAGAAATAGTGCATATAAAACAGATCTACAGCTTCTCAGACTCGCTTTCAATGAGAATGACAGATCTATAACTCAGATTTCTATGTAAATTTGGTCAGGTCACCCAAAAAGTTACATATTGCAGCTTTATCTAATGAATTTAAATGAATATAATGTATGTACAGTATGTATTTGGTTATTTCCTGTGAGAAGGCATGTTGAGAAGGATTATTCCCCTCTGATATTTTATAACTGAGAATAAGATAAAGATACCCTCTAATAATCAAAGATGTCTGCCTGGTCTTGTTTGTCTCTGTCRATTGTTTTTAACACATTCACACATGAAATAACATAACACAGTTGAAGTTGTATTAATTTTCCTAATATTTTGTGACACACATGGCATGATTTGACGTGTAAACTAAAATCCTGATCCTTATTCTTTATTTTATTATGTTCCTAATGATGAATAGAATACGTGTACCAAGTTTCATGGTTGTATCAGAAAGTGCACAAATTCAGTATTTTCTTGGCACTTATCTGCGTATTGTGCAAATCAAAAGGTTTTCAAAGTGTTGTAACACCCAATGAATATCATAATATCACAAAGTACATACCAAAATCCTCAAAGAGTTGTCATATCCTAAATGAATCTGACTGTTCATGGTTTGACCATCAAGTGATACTTCAAACAACAAGGAGGTCAAAGACACTCACTGAATGTGTCCCAAATGACACCCTACTCTCAATACAGTGCACTACTTCTGACCAGGGCCCATAAGGTTCTTGTGAAACGTAGTGCACTATGTAGGGAATTGGGTGCCACTCACCCACTGTCACCACTCACCATGAGAGTTGTGCAAATGTTTTTCCATTGTTACAAAATCATTGCATCATAATGAATTGTAATGCTTTGTACAACCTGTGAGTTGGTGTTCACGTYATAAACAAGTACAACGTTCATCGTGGGGGAGAACAACTGCCTTTCACCATCTGCGCCCATTCAATATTGCCTAGATTTGCATAGCTATAACAAAATAYAACTTTTGGGGTTCTCGTAAGCTTACAATGTTGTTTTGATTATTGTTTGAACAGTCGCTAAGATTATATGTGACCCGTTTCAAGAAACTAGATGTATGTCGCGGGTCACTATTTCACAGGAGAGCCATTTGAACATACATTTTTTTTTATCAAATGTGTTTTTTGGCAGAAATGCCTTCTCGAACATGTGAACTTTCATGTGCCTTAATAATGCACTTGTATGCCATATGTAAATATGAATAACATTTTTCAATTACGAGCCTAGTTGGTTTAGCCAAAGAAAAAGTCAGCAACCTTCCCCTAGCCATTATTGGCTGAGATAATGAGGGGGCTAGACATGCCGAAAGATGAGTTTCGATTGGTCTGCCATATATCACGCTTCTGTTTATTTGAGTTGGTCGTATGTCTAGGTAATCCTGTCTAAAGCAGCTTTTTTTTAAATGAATTGTGTATTGAAACTGCAAGTGTTGCTTTCCACTTTCTGGAGGACTGAGTTTTGAAATCAGTGGAATTCGAGTTTGATAGCTAGGGAGATGGAGAAAACACTGTCTAGATTACATCTTCAAACTAAGGGCAACCATGGCATCCGACAGGAGACGCGTCCAACCATGATGATGTTACGGATAAGATAGTCTAGCTAGCTGTATTTTCAGACATTACATGTTTCTAATTTTGACAAAAAAAGCTATTTGCTTGCTTAGCTATAGCCTAATTTTAGCTAGCTAACATTGAACCTGGTTGGTTAGCTACCTGCAGATTCATGTAGGGTAGTAACGTCATGAGTTGTGATTATGGTTGATTGTTTACCTAGCTAGCTAGCTAACGTTAGCTGTCTGGCTCGCTAGCTAACGTTACACGTATGACCTTATTATTTGTATCTCAGAGCCATTTGCTTGGCTAGCTATAGCCTAATGTTAGCTAGCTAACATTGAACCTGGTTGGTTAGCTACCTGCAGATTAATGCAAGGTAGTAACGTCATGAGTTGGGATTATGCTTCATTGTTTACCTAGCTAGCTAGCTACACGTCTAAACAAAATACTCCACTATGCAAGCAACCATTTCAGGTGCTTTCCTAATTAAATTGTTGCCTGCAGCACAGTTACAGTCACCAACTCTCTGGATAACATGAAAACATGGACGAGAAGATGTTAGCTAAAATGCTAACGCTCATTGACATAGGCTGGTAGCAAAGCAACACTACTAGGCAGCAGGACATTCATAAAAGCCTTACAATTCAATTAATATCCAAAATTAGTGTGCAATGCACTCATTCGCAACATGTAAATGGAGGATTTTTTTGCTGGCGGTCTATGAGAACTCCCCTGTGTTTTTCCCCACGGCGGGAAATTGTGAAAAGTTGTTGCATGCTCTACCCAACAGTGCGGTAACTTGAATTAATGATTGAATTAGGCTGTTTGAGAAGGTTTAAATCCTAAGCAACATGCCTACACATAGTTTGAAGTACAACACCAACATAGCTACTGTAGTAGGTCAAAGCTGTGTGCTGGAAAACCTTGGTAGAGCATGGGTGGAATAGGTATTCAAATCAAACAAAATGTATTAGTCACATGCACCGAATACAACAGGTGTGGTAGACCTTACAGTGAAATGCTTACTTACGAGCCCCTAACCAACAATATAGTTTAAAAACTAAATAAAAAAGTCACAAGCAATTAATGAGCAGCAGTAAAATAACAATTGTGAGACTATATACAGGGGGGTATGGAACAGAGTCATGTTGCGGGGACATCGGTTAGTCGAGGTAATTGAGGTAATATGTACATGTAGGTAGAGTTATTCAAGTGACTATGCATAGATGATAACAACAGAGTAGCAGCGGTGTAAAGAGGGGGGGGGGGGGGCAATGCAAATTTAGTTTGGGTAGCCATTTGATTAGATGTTTAGGAGTCTTATAACTTGGTCGGTAGAAGCTATTTAGAAGCCTCTTGGACCTAGACTTGGCGTTCTGGTACCGCTTGCCGTGCGGTACCAGAGAGAACAGTCTATGACTGGGGTGACTGGAGTCTTTGACAACTTTTAGGGCCTTCCTCTGACACCGCCTGGTATAGAGGTCCTGGATGGCAGSAAGCTTTGCCCAAGTGATGTACTGGGCCGTACGCACTATCCTCTGTAGTGCCTTGCGGTCGGAGGCCGAGCAGTTGCCATACCAGGCAGTGATGCAACCAGTCAGGATGCTCTCGATGGTGCAGCTGTAGAACCTTTAGAGGATTTGAGGACGCATGCCAAATCTTTTCAGTCTCCTGAGGGGGAAAAGGTTTTGTCGTGCCCTCTTGTGATGCTCATGTGAATTTCCTTTCTTTTTTGGCTTCAGACCAATGCCTATTCTCACATAAAAACGTATTTTTTTTAATTTGTTATAGTATTACTAATAAAACATTATATATATATATATATAAGAGACTGGTACTAGTGGTAATACAGTGCATTTGGAAAGTATTCAGCCCCCTTGACCTTTTCCATATTTAATTACGTTACAGCCTTATTATGAAATTAATACAATTATTTGTTTTCCTCATCAACCTACACACAACAATCCATAAACACAAAGCGAAAACAGGTTTTAAGAAATGTTTGCAAATGTATAAAAAAAACAGAAATACCTTATTTACATAAGTATTCAGACCCTTTGCTATGAGACTTGAAATTGAGCTCAGGTGCATCCTGTTTCTATTGATAATCCTTGAGATGTTTCTACAACTTGATTGGAGTCCATCTGTGTTCATTTCAATTGATTGGACATGATCTGGAAAGGCACACCTGTCTATTTAAGGTCCCACATTTGACAGTGCATGTCAGAGCAAAAACCAAGCCATKAGGTYRAAGGAATTGTCCGTAGAGCTCYRAGACAGGATTGTGTYGAGGCACAGATCTGGAGAAGGGTACCRAAACATTTCTGCAGCATTGAAGGTCCCCAAGAACACAGTGGCCTYSATCAKTCTTAAATGGAAGAARTKTGKWATCACCAATACTCTTTCTAGAGCTTCCAACAGGACAAYGACCCTAAGCACATGGCAAAGACAATGTAGGAGTGGCTTCGGGACAAGTCTCTGAATGTCYTTGAGTGGCCCAGCCAGAACCCGATCGAACATCTCTGGAGAGACCTGAAAATACCTGTGCAGTGACGCTCCCCATCCAATCTGACAGATCTTGAGAGTGTCTGCAGAGAAGAATGGGAGAAACTCCCCAAATACAGGTGTGCCAAGCTTGTAGCGTCATACCCACGAAGACTCAAGGCTGTAATCGCTGCCAAAGGTTCTTCAACAAAGTACTGAGTAAAGGGTCTGAATACTTATGTAAATGTGATATTTTAATTTGCTGAAATTTCTAAAAAACTGTTTTTGCTTTGTCATTATGGGGTATTGTGTGTAGATTGATTTAAGAAGGTCAAACCAAGGATCCTTTTGCTATTAGATTTTTTATTTTAAGACCCCTTGAAGTATAAAAAATACATATATAATTTCTTGGGGGGGCCTTACTGCTTTTAGCCCATACAAAACATCTAAAGAAAGTTTGTTCTGAGGTGTCTAACCTATATGATGTGGAGGTGCTTTGCTGGTGACACTGGCAGTGATTTATTTAGAACTCAAGGCACAGTTAACCAGCATGGCTACCATAGCATTCTGCAGCGATACACCATCCCATCTGGTTTGCGCTTAGTGGGACTATCATTTGTTTTTCAACAGGACAATGACCCAACACACCTCCAAGCTGTGTAAGGGCTATTTGACCAAGAAGAAGAGAGATGGAGTGCTGCATCAGATGACCTGGCCTCCACAATTACCCAACTTCAACCCAATTGAGATTTGGACCGCAGAGTGAAGTAAAAGCAAGTGTTCAGCATATGTGGGAAGTCCTTCAAAACTGTTGGAAAAGCATTCCAAGTGAAGCTGGTTGATAGAATTCCCTAGCGTGTGCAAAGCTGTCATCAAGGCAAAGGGTGGCTACATTGAAGAATCTAAAATCTAAAATACATTTTGATTTGTTTAACACTTTTTTGGTTACTACATGATTCCATGTGTGTTATTTCATAGTGTTTATGTCTTCACTATTATTCTACAATGTAGAAAATAGTAAAAAATTAAGAAATACCCTTGAATGAGGAGGTGTTTCCAAACTTTAGACTGGTACTGTATACTTTCACACATGTTTTCAACTGGTACCGGGGGACCTTCAGATGTACGTGTTCTTGAGTCTCACCTTTACACAGAGTTGTCGTATTAATGCATAGCCCAAACTGTTCGGACACTACAGACAGAAGTTGGCAGATCGGCTGTACCGACTTCAGACGAGTCCCAATACGCTCGTGTTTGTGAGAGTCTCATTTTTCTATAGAGGGGTCATAATAGTTTGTAGGCCAAACCGTTCGGACGCTACAGACGATTTTGTGAGAAGACCGATTTTCTGGATGTCTCATGATCTGACAAACACCTCTCTAGCTCTGTCACCTTTCACCGCAGATGCGGAAGTGTTAGATAGGCGGATGTGGTGGATTGAGACGCATTCTATGCCAAAAAAACATATCTCTAGCTTAAATTGACAGATTTTTTATGGGGATTTTGTATTATGTTAATTAGATTTCCTCCGGTGCACGGACATCGACCTTAAGGGGTTTTAACCTGTCTCCTCCCTTTCATCTACACTTATTGAAGTGGATTTAACAAGTGACATCAATAAAGGATCATAGCTTTCACCTGGACTCACCTGGTCAGTGGACAGAGCAGGTGTTCTTATTGTTTTGTATACTCAGTGGAGCTAGATACTAATGGTAATAGCAATCAATAATCAGTAGTGATAGTAATACATCTCTAGAGCCTTCTGGTCGAGGTGCAGTTGCCATACCAGACTGTGATACAACCAGTCAGAATGCTCTCCATGGAGCAGCTGTAACAGTTCTTAAGGATCTGAGGTGCCAAATCGTTTCAGCCTCCTGAGGGAGAAGACGCACTGCTGAGCCTTCTTCATGACTCTGCTGGTGTGAGAGGACCATGATAAGTCCTCAGTGATGTGGACACTGAGGAACATGAAGCTCTTGACCCTCTCCACTGCGGCCCCCTTGATGTGGCTGTAGGTGTGCACCCGCCCTGTTTCTTGAAGTCCACTATCAGCTCCTTGGTCTTTCTGACGTTGTGGGAGAGGTTGTGGTCCTGGCACCACACCTCCAGGTCTCTGACCTCCTCCTTGTCGCCATTGGTGATCAGGYTGACCACCGTTGTGTCGTCAACAAACTTGATGACGGAGTTGCAGTCGTGCGTGGCCACACAGCCATGGGTGAACAGGGAATTCAGGAGAGGGCTAAGCACACACCCCTGGGGGGAATAACGACTCAGAGTATGTTCACCCCTAGTGTGTACATGGCAATGAGGTACAGAGTGTTCCTGCTGCAGTTGAAAGTCGTGGTGACATGTAATTGGTTGGCCCTTGTTGGTGATGATCAGAGCAGTTAGGTTCTAACGGTTTACACCTCTGTAATTTGGA
>NW_019950894.1:5123-7149 GCF_002910315.2 Salvelinus sp. IW2-2015 | reverse complement strand
CAGAGGCTAGGGTGTTTTAACAACATAACTGTTTCAAAGCTGGTGTTTTAAACAACAGAACTGTTTCAGAGCCAGGTTTTTTAAACAACAAACTGTTTCAGAGCAGGTTTTTAAACAACATACCTGTTTCAGAGCCTGTGTTTGCACCAACGGACAATTATAATTGAAATTGTAAATCCCAAAGCGCAATAATCACTGGGAATAAACGAGTAATTTGAAATCGTACCTTGTTGAAGGAGAAAAAGTGGCGTTCCTTGAATAAACATACCTTTAAGAAGTACACCATGCTCAACATCCGATCAACAAGACGCTCTTCTGTAAGAAAATCCACATCGTTTTTCACCCCGCGACGCATAGCACATTTTCATAGCCTACTTCTCTCCTACGGCCGCAAAACTATCCACAGTGACAACAGCTTCAGTAACACACCAGAAACCGTGCCCAAGTGACAGGGACGGCGTCCCCATGTGGTAGATATCCCCCCAAAACCAGGGCACTTGCAACAAGATACAATATACCTAATTCTACACACAAAAACAACAAAAAATAACGTTAATCAACAAAAACGAATGTTAATCATGCATGAAAAAGGAAAACACCAAGAAAAGGAAAAAAAGGAAACACAGGCGATCTAACTTCAGACACCACTACATTCCGCATACACCAACACTCCCAGAAACACACAGAGAGAGAGAGAGAGAGAGAGAGAGAGAGAGAGGAGAGAGAGAGAGAGAGAGAGAGAGAGAGAGAGAGGAGAGGCTCTGAAACAGGTTATGTTGTTTAAAACACCCGGCTCTGAAACAGGTTATGTTGTTTAAAACACCGGGCTCTGAAACAGGTTATGTTGTTTAAAACACCAGGCTCTGAAACAGGTTATGTTGTTTAAAACACCCGGCTCTGAAACAGGTTATGTTGTTTAAAACACCCGGCTCTGAAACAGGTTATGTGGTTTAAAACACCCGGCTCTGAAACAGGTTATGTTGTTTAAAACACCCGGCGTTGAAACAGGTTATGTGGTTTAAAACACCCGGCTCTGAAACAGGTTATGTGGTTTAAAACACCCGGCGTTGAAACAGGTTATGTTGTTTAAAACCTCAGTTGAGGAGGATCAGGAGAAGGATTTGGACATTTCTGTCATCCTTGTTGATGTGATAGCAGCTGGCGACAACTCATTTTCCAATCTAGGTGAGGTATAAACGGGTTCCTGGACCAGACTTTTGGGAAATCTGTCAAATCGGCAGATTGTTTTGATGTTGATAAGTTTGTGAGGTTAGCGGTGGTGTGACAGAAGACGGTTAAACCAGTTGAGTGTGAAGAAGCGATTCCGCTTGAGGAAATGTGTTACTGCTGTCACGGCAACAAAAGGTAGTGGGAAATGTGGTTCAGAGAAAATTAAAACCGTTTTGATGATCATGCCTTATAAGGTGTTTTTTTCTCTTTGGTTTCTCTGAGGTTTATTCTGCTTCTCCTTTCTCTTTTCTACATGAAGGTACTAAGGGGAGGTTCTCTCAATATTAATGGGGGAAGGGACAGGAATAAGAGGGCTTGGGTATTAGAAGTAGTTATTAAACAGAAAAGGCTTAATGTAGTTTTTCTACAGGAGATACGTAGTGATGAGGATAATGAGGTTGACTGGGGTATGTGGTGGGAGGGGCAGCATATACTCAGTCATGGTACTAATTTCAGTGCTGGGGTGGCCATCTTGTTTTCCTCAGGTTTAGGGGTGACTGTGGTATCTACAACAGAGATCGTCAAGGGACGGGTTTTATTGGTCAAGGCGGATGTTATGTTTTTATTTGTATTTATTTTGTTAATGTTTATGCTCCTAATGAGAGTACAGAGCATATTGCCAAGAGGGGTGTGTGGTTTTAGGGGGGGACTGGAACTGTACAGTGGATTTTAGTGTTGGTCACACTGCTGAAGAATCTCATCTGCGGTCAGCCACTTGCCTGTCTGGTCTATTAACTGAGTTTGAGCTTTCTGATGTGTGGAGAGTAAGACATGCAAAGATAAGCAGTACACATGG
>NW_019950894.1:0-938 GCF_002910315.2 Salvelinus sp. IW2-2015 | reverse complement strand
ACAGAGAGCTGCTTTTGGACTCTGACATTACTCTGCAGGAGCTGTCCACAGAAGTTATGCAGCTCCCAACAGGCCGAGCCCCTGGCATCGATGGTTTACCATCTGAGTTCTAGAAGCACTTTTGYGAGTCTGTTGGGGAGGATTTTTATGAAGTGGTGTGTGAGCCTTTTCATGCGGGGTTATCTTCCTGCTATGCTTTCATTGTTGCCAAAAAAAAGGGGATTTGTCTATTTTAAAAAATTGCCGACCCTGTTGCATTGTAGTGTACATAATATACAATTATATCTAAGTATCTCTCAAACAGGTTGTAAGAGTATCTGGGGCTGTTGGTCCAGAAGGACCAGTCTTACTGTGTACCTGACCACTCTATCGTTGATAACTTGTTTCTAATAACAGATGTTTTAGACATTTGTAAACTGTCTGATGTGAATGTGGGTTTGCTTTCTTTAGATCAGGAGAAGGCGTTTGACCGTGTGGACCACCAGTATTTGTTCAAAACAATGAAAGCCTTTGGGTTTGGGGGATGTGTTTTTGTCTTGGATGAGTTTACTGTATGCTGGGGCCTCATGTATGGTGAAGGTGGGGGGTGGTTTGAGTTGCACCATCCCCATCCAAAGGGGCATCAGGCAGGGAGGCCTAATTTCAGGAGAGTTATTCTGTCTGGTAATTGAACCAATGCTTTGTTTTTTAAGAGCGAGGCTTATGACTGGTTTCTCTGTGCCYGGAGTAATGAAAGATCCCARGATAGCACTGTCTGRGTBTGCTGATGACAGTTTTATTACAGGGGKTGAGGATGTTAACGCTTTAAAGGTGTATGAGAAGGCCTCCTCAGGTAGAGTCAATTGGGGAAAGAATGAATCGCTGTGGGTCAGAATCGGTGCAGGTCAGCTTCAGACGGGGTCCACTCCACTGTTACCAGGGGGATTCAGATAGGGTCC
>NW_019950893.1:0-7155 GCF_002910315.2 Salvelinus sp. IW2-2015 | reverse complement strand
GCGAAGCACACTGTCTTGTACAAACAGCTGACCAATCAACATGCTACAGACGCTTAATACACTTTTGATGAAATTGTGTTTAAACAATTAACACCTGACTTTCAGCATGCTTATAGGAAGGCACTCAACATGTACGGCACTGAAACAAATTGAATGATGATTGGCTGAAATAAATGATATAAGAAGATTGTGGGAGCTTTTTGGTTGACCAGTGCAGCTTATTACATTATCAATCAGTCTGGTGTTATAAAAAACATATGTGTAATGTCTTTGCATTTATCTCCATATCTGGATTGAGAGTTAACCTATCTAATAGAAACAGGCTGTTCTTTAATGGATGCCTCTCTAATAACCAGTAGAACCTCATTAAACTAACCTCATCTAAAACTCTGAACCTCATCTAACTAAAAACGTCATCTAAACCCTGAACCTCATCTAAACCCTAAACTCATCTAAAACCTAACTCATCTAAACTGACCTATTAAACCCTACTCTCTAAACCCTGAACTCTCTAACCCTGAACCTCATCTAAACCTGACCTATAAACCCTAACCTATCTAAATAAACTCATCTAAAACCCTGAACCTCATCTAAAACCTGAACTCATCTAAACCTAACCTCAATCTAAAACCCTAAACTCATCTAAAACCCTAACCTCTATCTAAAACCCTGAACCTCATCTAAAATAAACCTATCTAAACCCTAACCCTATCTAAAACCTACTCATAAAATCCTAACCTCATCTAAATCTTGTCATGAATATTGTGCAATTGAGCAATTGAGGAGTCTAAACTGCTTGGTGTAACCATAGATTGAAATCTGAAAGGTCAAAACATATTGATGCAACAGTAGCTAATGGGGAAGGTCTGACAATGATAAGGGTGCTCTGCTTTCTTGATATCTCATACAAAACAATCCTACAGGCCTAGTTTTATCACCTGGACTACTGCCAGTGAATGCTAAGACACAAGAAGGACATAGGTAAATACAGTGGCCCAGAAAGAGCGTATGGTGGCCTTAAATGTACACAGAGGGCTAATATCAATAACGTGCTTGCTTCAATCTCTCCTGGCTCAAAGTAGAGGAGAGATTGACTGCATCACAAACTTGTCTTTGTGAGAGGTATTGACGTGCTGTGAGGACACACACATGCACACACATCTATCACTACAACACATACAACTAAGATTGTAGTATTGTACATTTTTATATTGTAATGTGTAATATATGAGTTAAGTAGTCATTTATTGTATGATCTATTGGTTTTATTATGATGTAGGGTGTTGTTTTGTTGTGATGTAATTGTTTTGTTCCTGTTTGGACCCCAGGAAGAGGAGCTGCTAAATATCTAAATACTAAATCTTTTGCCGAGCGTGAGACACTCCTATTCATTTCAAGTCAAATCAAATGTTATCGTCACATGAGCTGAATACAACGGGGATCAATTTTACCGTGAATGCTTGCTTACGAGCCCTTCCCAACAAAACAGAGTAAACTATTTTAATGAAATAGTAACACAAAAGGAATAAAATCACAGATGGAGATATACAGGGGTACTAGTACAGATCAATGTGCAGAGGTACGAGATTTATGTACATACATGAGACAGGGTAATGTAATGGCATCAGGATAGATAATAATAATAGTCAAATAAAGAGCAGAGTAGCAGCAGCATATGATGAGTGTAAAAGTGTGTGTGTGTAGTGTAGTCAATATGTGTGATTTGTGTGGAGAGTGTACGTTCAGTGTGCGTGTACAGTATGTCTGTGTATTATTAGAGTCGTGTGGGTGGCATATAGTCATTGTAAGATAGGGTCAATGATGTAGTCCGAGTCACCAATTAATTTACTATTTAGTAGTCTTATGCCTATGAAGCAGTTTTATGCTTGGGGGTAGAAGCTGTCTCAGAGCCTGTTGGTCCAAGAGCTGATGCAGGACTTTAAGGCTTACAGGGTTAGAGATTGACCAAGTGTTTTTTTCTACAGAAAACCACACAATTGTAAGGAATTCCAGTAGGCATAGCCTAAAACTGATCTTTCTGGTTTATACCCATTTTTAAGTGAACGATGGACAATTTATGGCATTTTTGGAGCTAGGCAAGTTAGCCTGCTCTGTTGTTGTCCCATTAGGGGGAATTTTTAACAGAAAACAACCAAACTGCAAAGTTCCAGTAGGGCGTCACAAAATACGTTTTATTTTAAAGCCTGCTAGACTGGAGTGTAACTTTTAGTCAGGGCAAGCAGAGCTGAGACACATTTTCCTATTATCGGCCGAGAACACTATTTAGCGGTAACTAACCAGCCTACAACAGCTTCGCCCTCATGTGGGTGATAACAAACTAGCAAGCATGCTAGGTAGTGCTACACATTGTCAGAAAACTAGATTTTTCAGCTTCTTTCCTGTTGTTTAATTAAGAGACCGACAAGTTGTGGCATTTCTGTGTGTAAACAACAACTTTCCCTTTTTCAGGCAAGTTCCAAAATCAACAGTTAACCAAGAAAGACTGCAGGCTTGGCCGATGGGAAAGTCCCTTTCAGACCTTATCAATCTCTGTGTAGGGTATGACATGATTAATCAGTTGCAAAACGGTTTTATATGGGCCATAATGAGAACAGAGTCTGTCTAATCAGGACACTATGAAATGTATTAAAAAAATAGATAAGGACATTTACTGAAGTAAATGTGGTTTGCTTGTTAGTCTAGAAGTATTTATTGTGAAGTAGTGTAGTAGTATTGGTAGTGATGGAGTAGTATGGTAGTAATATCGTTTTTTTATAGCAACGTGTTCTTATAGTGAGCTATTTTGGGTGGTTCATACTTTTAAACAAGATTGCATGGGTTTTCTCTAAATGCAACTCTGTGCAGTCAACGGAATCTTGTTTAGCTATAATTCCAGGAGCCGCTTGTGGATTTGACAGCTCTAACACGTTCCACCTCAGACACCGCCAAAACAACTGCTATGCGGATGTTGGCTGAAGAGGATCTGATTGAATAGAGCCCTAAGTCTCTAAGAGCTTTGCACACTGGATTGGGCAATATTGCAAATATTCTTTCAGAAATCTTCAAGCTCTGTCAAAGTGTTGGGGATCATGGCTCGACAGCAATTTTCAAGGACATTTCAGTCAAAACTAACGTGACCAGCCAGGAACTTTGTAGATTATTGTATTTCTGAAAGGTGCATTCCTCTCCCAGTGTCTTGTGTAAGCAGACTGAAGCAGGTTTTCCTTTAGGATTTTGCCTGTGCTTAGCTCCATCCTGTATCTTTTTATCCTGAAAAACTCCCCAGTCTTTGCCAAGGTCAAGGATACACATACCATGATGCAGCCACCCCATGCTTGAAAATAAGGAGGCAGTTACTCAGTGATATGTTGTTGGATTTGTCCCAAACATAATGTTTTGTATTTAAACCAAAAAGTCTATTCATTCAAGATTTTTGCAGTATTACTTTAGTGCCTTGTTGCATACAAGATGCATGTTTTGGAATATTTTTATTTTCACTGTCATTTAGGTCATTATTGTAGTCACTACGATGTTGATCCATCCTCAGTTTTCTCCCATCACAACCATTGAAGTCCGTAGCCATTTTAAAATCCCCAATGGACTCATGGTGACACCCCTGAGCAGTTTCCTTCCTGTCCTGCAGCTCAGTTCAGAAAGACGACTATCTATAACAAAATGTGAGAAAAGTCCAAGGGGTGGTGAATACCCACTGTAAACATTACACTCAACAGGTTGATGTTTGTCACGAGTCTTGTCCTTATAACAATTCATTAAGGAAAATGTGCTTTTTTGTCTTAATTTAAGGTTAGCAGTATGGTGAAAGTGAAGTTTAAAATCAGGTTTTATGCCTGTGTCCATCTGCAATGTGGACTCCAGTACAAGACTGAAGAGAAACACTAACCTGCACTGTGAACCAAAGCAACCAGGTTTACCATCTACTTTCTAGAGAAATTGAATATTTTTGTCTGTAGTAAGATAAGCAGATAAGCCATTCAATTGAATAAAGCAGTTATAGTGAATTCAACCCAGTGAGGCACTTTCACCACTCCTGTGCTAATAAAATAATAATCCAACTGGCTGACTATGGCAATTGTATAACAACCAGTTTAAGACATCGTCAGTTTCCTAATTCCATTAGCACAGGAACATCGCATTGTGCATAAGAATTAACAGAATACATTTCAATGTTTGGGCTCTTGTAGGGTTGGAACCCCCCCTGCTGCCTATGCATCTCAATACTCTACACTGGGTATGGTAGTAGGTGCCAGGCGCACTGGTTTGTGTCAAGAACTGCAACACTCCTGGGTTTTTAATGCTCAACAGTTTCCCGTGTGCATCAAGAATGGTCCACCTCCCAAAAGACACCCAGTCAACTTGACACAACTGTGGGAAGCATTGGAGTCAACATGGGCCAGCATCCCTGTGGAACGCCTTTGACACCTTGGAGAGTCCAAGCCCACATGAATTGAGGCTGTTCTGAGGGGGGGAAGAGGGGGGTGCAAATCAAATTTAGGCAGGCGTTCCTAATGTTTGGTATACTCAGTATATATATTTATATGGTGTCAATTGTTGCAGTTGTGACCGTTTCGGTTTGGACAATTTTGACTTAACATATAGCTGGCTATCTTTCATTTGGACAGATGTACAGTACCAGTCAAAAGTTGACACACCTACTAATTCCAGGGTTTTTATTTCTACATTGTAGAATAATAGTGAAGACATCAAAACTATGAAATAGAACATATGGAATCATGTAGAAACCAAAAAAAGCATTAAACAAATATATTTTATATTTGAGATCCTTCAAAGTAGCCACCCTTTGCCTTGATGACAGCTTTGCACACTCTTGGCATTCTCTCAACCAGCTTCATGAGGTAGTCACCTGGAATGTATTTCAATTAACAGGTGTGCCTAAAAAGTTAATTTGTGGAATTTCTTTCCATCTTAATGTGTTTGAGCCAATCAGGTGTGTTGTGACAAGGTAGGGGTGGTATACAGAAGATATATCTATTTGGTTAAAGACCAAGGCCATATTATTTCAAGAACAGCTCAAATAAGAGAAACAATAGTCCATTACTTTTAGACATGGTCAGTCAATCCAGAACAGTATTTTTATTTCACCAATATAGTCTAAACCAGTTTACTTTTAAAAACTTTCCAAACCTTACATATACAATTGAGTATTTGCATATTACCAATTGGTGCTGAAAAGGAGACGAATATGCATGTATTGGGGCTCCCGAGTGGCGCAGCGGTCTGAAGGCACTGCATCTGTGCTAGAGGCAGCACTACAGACCCTGGGTCGATTCCAGGCTGATTCACAACCGGCCGTGATTGGGTGGCGCACAATTGTCCGGGTCAGGCAGTCACTAATTAAGAATTTGTTCTTAACTGGCTCACCTAGTTAAATACATTACATAGCTTTCAAAAATATTCTGAACGGTTATCCATATAGTCTACCCACTCGGCCCAGATGTCAGTTCAACGTCTAGATATCAAATAAAGGATTTAGGTAAAAGATTTAACTTCTCAAATCCAAAATTCATTTTTCTTTGATGCAACAAGTTTTAAATGAAAACATTGCCAAGTGGGTAGTGAGTCTGAGAAATTGTTCAATATTAAAGTACAAATTTAAAGTGACGACTTAAGATAAATGTTCTGAAAACTCAGACAATCTTGGTCAGCAAGTTTGAGTGTTCAGCAATTTCATTAAAATGCATTCAACGTGCAGAAGGGAACCACAGCTGCATTTCCTTGTCAAGGAAGACTATGTATATAACATTCATTCTACAATATTGTGCCCAGCTGAACATGCCCCAGGCTTTAGGATGGTATTTCAGGAAAAATGTTCTAGTCAGAAACACAACACTGAAATCACACTTGATTTTCAATWACACCTTTGGTTCCAGTTTAAAAACAGATGAATGGCACAAGAAATGAATACTTGGAGCGCTATATTTGAGGAGTAGTTTATTTTTATTGCACAAGAAGTGACCAGCTTTTAAATTGCAGGCATATTTAGCCACTGAGCAGTGAGTGGATGGCCTGTAGAGTTAAGGAGTCTTCAATATCCAGGAACTACTTCTTGGATGGAGCCATCCCCCTGTACCAGGAACAGGACCCATCACGCCTCTTGAGACAGGCAGAGTACTTGGCCTGGGGTCCGCTTTGGCCATCGGCCAACAACCAGTCTGTCCAAAGGCACTCATCTGGGGCGCTGACGGGACAGGGGAGGGAAGAGCAGCGGATGATCTGTAGATCAGAGCAGGGAGAGAGAAAGATCCAGATCACTGACTGATCATTACCCCAATACTCTAGCTCTTGTGTTTAGCCAATGTGACAAACGTAAACATTTAACAAAAGTGGTGTTAAGTAATTTGACTATAATTCCTGTCACACACCGTGCAATCGCAGCCGCTTTGGTAGCGTTGAGTCAAGCTCTTCTTTTGTGTGCCATTCAAGTCCTCCCAGTACTGAATAAAGTCACACATGACTAAATGCATCCTGCCATCAGTATTCAGCCTGCCTGGAGACAGAGAGAAGACAGTGAGTCAACAACCTGTGGGGTTAAAGTTAACCCCAGATGCTGATCTTGGATCCATTTCCTCTTTTTCCCCCCACAAATGGTTAAGATTAGACATGGGTGAGGTGGAAACAGATCCTAGATCTGTCCCTGGGGGTAACTTTACCCTGGAGCAGGAAGACATACCGATGCAGCCTGGAACACTAGAATTCATCATAATAAATAGGTGATGCATTAGTTGTAAACATTTACAAGCATTAAACATTTAAATTCATAACATTAGCTACTATTAAGTGTAACTTGAAGAGCCAGGCTGTATCACATCCGGACGTGATTGGGAGTCCCATAGGGCGGCGCACAGTTGGCCCAGCGTCGTCAGGGTTTGGCCGTCATTGCAAACGAGAAATTGTTTAACTGACTTACCAAGTTAAATAAAGGTTAAAAAAAAGTAAAGTATTTATTCTAAAGCACTTGATTTCTTGTACAAGATGAAGTCAATAGTTTAGAACAGGCCATGATGCTGCAAGCACAGGTTGAGCAGTGTAACCGGCGCTAGCAATGAACTTGGGTGACGTAGTGAGAACCGCACCCGTGAAGAGATAAGCCTTGTTGATTTCCAGGGTCACACCACA
>NW_019950892.1:0-7155 GCF_002910315.2 Salvelinus sp. IW2-2015 | reverse complement strand
GCATCGCGGAAGTTAGAATAACAATGATCTGAGGGTTTTTTTTACGCAGCCCTGGTAGACAATCGATATGCTGATAGAATTTAAGGGAGTCCTTTGTCTTTTCTAATTAGCCTTGTTAAAATCACCAGCTACAATTGAATGCAAGCCTCAGGAAAATATGTGGTTTCCATTTACATAGAGTCCAGAATATAGTTCGTTCAGGTCCGTCGATGTTGTTGCTTTGGGGGGGAATATATGCGGCCTGTGATTATAATCGAAAGAGAATTCTCTTGGTAGCCACACACAAACATATGAGGAACAACACACACACGGAGGGCAGGCACCCACACTCACACACACACAACTACACAGAGGTTCACTTGTTTATGAGACAGTGAAACAACTAAGGTATTGGCTGTTAAAGTTGTGTGTGTGTGTGTGTGTGTGTGTGTGTGTGTGTGTGTGTGTGTGTGGTGTGTGTGTGTGGTGTGTGTGTTGTGTGTGTGTGTGTGTGTTGTGTGTGTGTGTGTGTGTGGTGTGTTGTGTGTGTGTGTGTGTGTGTGTGTGTGAACAGTGAGAACGGGCGAGGCGCACAAACTGAGGATAGTAGGTGTGTCTTCGGTTGGGACGACGGTGTTTACACCTGCGTCGCCGCTTAACGACCTGGGCCTCAGTGACATCCATCAGCCCATCCTCAGAAGTGCTAGGTAAGACCAACCACACACAACATACATACAATACTGGCACAAGGCAGTAATTAAGCAGTAATAAATGTAATGTAACGATAATGACTTGGCATATGAAAAGTCAGTACGGAGGGGGGCTGGCTTTTAAAAATGGCAGAGATATTAGAATTTTTTTTATTCATATTGAGTCAAAATGACTCGGCTCTTCTAATGTCTATTCCCCTTTTTGTGTGTAGCTGTGTCCCAGTGATGGGGTTCCAGGGTGAGCTGGAAGGCAACTTTTGAGTCCCATTACACTGAGGTGGCAGAGCTGGGCAGGTAGCAGTACACACACCGTCTGTTTCTTATCACCCCTTTGCTCAAATAAGCAAAGAAAAACGACAGTCCACATTACTTTAGACATGAAAGGTCAGTCAATGCGTAAACATTTCAAAAGAACGTTGAAAGTTTCCTTTCAAGTGGCAGTCACAAAACCCCATCAGCTCTATGATGAAACTGTCTCTCATGAGGACCGCACAGGAAAGAAAGACCCAGAGTTACCTCTGCCTGCAGAGGATAAAATTCATATAATTAACTGCCACTCAGATTGCAGCCCAAATAAATCCAGAGTTCAAGTAACAGACACATCTCAACAATCAACTGTTCAGAGAGACCTTGCCGTGAATCAGCCTTCATGGTCGAATTGCCCTGGCAAAGAACCACTACTTAAAAGGACTCCAATAAAAAAAAAAGAAACTTGGCTTGGGCCAATAAACACGAGCAATGGGACATTAGACGCGGTGGAAATCTGTCCTTTGTTTCTGATGATCACAATTTGAGATTTTTTTGGTTTCCATCCGCCTTGTTTACGGATGATCTCCACATGGAGCATGGAGGATGAGGTGTGGATGGTGCTTTGTGGGGTGACACTGTCGTGATTTAATTTAGAATTAAGCAGCACTTCAACCAGCATGGCTACCACAGCATCCATCTGGTTTGCGCTTAGTGGGACTATCATTTGTTTTTGAACAGGACACTGACCAAAACACAGCTCCCGGCTGTGGTAAAGGGCTATTTGAACCTAGAAGGAGAGTGATGGATCGTGATGCATCAGATGACGCTGGGCTCAACAATCACCCGACGAAAACCGCAGTTGAGAATGGTTTTGGGTTGAGTTGGACGGAAAAAGGCAGCCAACAAGTGCTCAGCATATGTGGTAACTCCTTCAGAGACTTGTTGGAAAAAGCATTCCAGGTGAAGCTGGTTGAGAGAATGCGCAAGAGTGTGCAAGCTGTCCAATCAAGGCAATGGGGTGGCTACTTTGAAGAATCTCAATTTATAAAAATATATTTAGATTTGTTTAACACTTTTTTTGGTTACTAAACATGATTCCTATGTGTTATTTCAATAGTTTTGATGTCTTCACTATTATTCTACATGTAGAAAATAGTAAAAATAAAGAAGAATCCCTTGAATGAGTAGGTGTCCAACTTTTGACTTGTAATGTTATATATATTTGATGAAAAAAAATGTTTTGGCCTTAACTAGCTGTTAGACGTACAAACACATTGAAGTAAGATTGGTGAGATGTTCTATCTAACTATGGAACGTAATTAGAGAATGGACGCTCGACTTCACCAAACCATAATAAGTTAAGGCGCATAATGGACGCATTAGAAGACACGGGATAGTACGAGAGTAGAGTAAGACGTATTTATGGAGAAGAGGAGGAATTACAAGTGAAAGACACTTGGTGTTATTTTTGTTTGTCGTTATTGACATGGAGTGTACAGTTGTATGCGCACCATATAATAATTGTATAGGAGTATACCGCAGGCCACCAACTCTATATTAGGTATGTGCCACATGTGGTGTGACTATCTAAACACGCTCTAGCTCTCGCTCCATCTATCTTTAAACAGCAAAAGATGAGAGTATCGCGCAAAAAATATTTTGGAGGATACGCTCGATAGGACATATCAAGCTATTCGGCATAGCAGCGTATGGTACATGTAGCACAAGAACACCATGAGAAGAAAACACATACTTTGCAGAATAAATTAAATCTCAATCCCTGAATTTAAATTATTGTGTAAAGAGCTTTAAAATACTGTAGAGCAAATTTATCATGGTATTATTTGTGTGCACACAACTTAATATATTTTTTCTACCAAGGGGCGGTACATTTGTTCTATACCCCTTTTGTTGGCCAATGACCTGGGTTCAAAATTCGTAATTCCTGGTGAATAAGTTCTTGACCGTTCAATGTGTTCATAATTCTCAGACATAACTCAGCTGTTAGCGGGCCGAAGTAGTTCATGTCCTGCGTCCGACATTACGACTGACCATCGCAGCATCTCCGTAAACTCTCTCTTTACTGCATTGGCAAGTGAGGGGCCGTTCTCTCTCGTGTGGAGGCTGTTGGCTGGGCAACACACGTGCCTTGTTACCACTCACTCCAACGAGTTTTCCTCGTAATGGGCGATATATTCGCATTCGGTTTTGGCTTTGGTTATATAATGCTGGTTCAATTTTAAGTATAGTTTCTGTAAGTGAGGAAGAGCATGGACGCAACGCGCCTGACGGGACGTGAGCGCTCTCCAGCTCCACTGTGGCTAACCATTGAAGAAGACATGTCATATCTCAACAGCACAGCTACACCGTCCTCTGTCTGCGATTGCTCGCTTGGTACACGCTCATGGAGACCCCCAGCCAGCTACGCAACTGGTCCTGGAGATGTGAGTTACACACACACAACCACACACCCTAGTGGCTGAGTGATTAGTGCTTCTGAGGCGGTGTGGTCTATGTGTGTATTGCAATTTTTAGAGAAATAAGACATGGTACAAGTTTTTCGATGTACTTCAACTGTACCATGTATTTCTCATATCTTCAATTATTGTCCTTTTTCTCTCATGAATGCCTATGCATTTTGTGGACTGACAGAGCTTGTAACGAAACAGACGCGAGAGGATTTATATATCATACTCAGAAATCTCACCCATCGGAATGAGTCAGCGGTACGTGGCCGAGTCCCTATTTATCCTGCTTATACACAGGTATTCTAAACGCCTTCGTTCATTTATTCACATTACTCTGGTCACGTATTGCAATTGAATAAGATCATCTCAAGTCAAGTCTGATTGTGTTTGTCTCCAACACCTCGACGTTGTGACTTACCAAGACAGTAAGAGACATCACTTTCTAAGATGTTATTCTGGTATGGTTGACTCACCAACCGCACACTAAGGCCATTTGTTCCTGTCCTCCAAACACGACGAGTTGAATTTTTAACCCAAAATCCACTCAGTAAATCATTGTGGTCTCAATTATTCGTTGGGCGAGTTAAATGTAGGTACTCTACCAAGCGAATGTTCCGTAAGCTATCGTGCGATTTCCAATCAGGAATGCCTGAGCGACTGACTCGTTCTCTCGAACCTAGCAAACTTCAGACGCGGCGTTCTGGGTCAAAATATGTTTTGATAACAAGTATAGCGGTGACGTTCACAGCAGTAATCCGGGACACGTCTGGCACTGGGAGGTTTGAGTCCCGGCGGGCGTAGTGTGTTACTGAATGGTCAGGCTTTTTTACTTTGTCCAGCTCTCTGCAGGTCATTAACTAGGTCCGTCTCGCGTGTGGGTGTTGCTCGCGCACTTCTCTCCTGGCTCATCGTGACGAATGAGGAACTCATATGTTGTGTGTATCTGCGCCTCCAGCTAGGGTGGTACACACATTATGCTGCAGCCGCCGTTAGCATTCAGATGTTTCGACACTTGTGAGGGAGTCCATACCCGACGAATTGAGGCTGTTCTGAGGGCCAACAATGGGGTGCAACTCCAATATTAGGAAAGGTGTTCCTACTGTTTGTACACTCAGGTGTACACAACAGCCTGAAATAATTTAATTAAATTAACAGTAATGTGGAAAATAAATGATGTTAATTAAGTGAATAAGGCAGTTAATGGGCAGTCCCTACCATCATGGGCCCTATTGTTTATTCTGTGTTGTTACAGCATTCATCCCACAAATGCATAGTGCATTTCAAATGTTAAAAAAAATAATATATATATTGAAAATCGAAAAACTTGAAACTTTTTCTAATCGATGACCTCAGAAAGCACTAATCACTCAGCACTAGTGTGGGTTGTGTTTGTGTGTGTGTGTGTAACTCACATCTCCAGGACCAGTGGCGTAGACTGCTGGGGGTTCATACGTGTCCAGCAGTCTGACAAGGTATGTGTGTTTGCAGTCTCTGTAGCAGGAGGCTGAAAGCTTCGCTGGGTCACCTGGTCTCCTCTTCATCAGCTTTCTTTTGACCAGCTTGACCGCCACCGGCCGTTTGCTCGACTTGTGGGTCCCAGCACGCTTGACCACAGAGAACCGGCCCCTGGGGCAAGGAGAAAGAGGTTAGCGGTGGGTCAATTCTTGCAGAGGCTGACTTTCACATGCATTATCATTGGAAACGTCATTAAACCCCTTAATCGATGTACCGGCCCGTGAAAATAAATTTGGCATAATTATACAATGTTGTCAGTTTAAAGCTATAGATATGGTTTTGTTTTTTGGCATTGGATGTGTCTCAATCCCCGGACGAAATGCCTGTCGGCACGACTCACAGAGTGTAACTTCCGCCATTTGAGGTGAAAGATGAGACAAGCTAGAGCGTTTTTGTCAGCACCAATGAGACCATACCAATGAAATAGTATTAAACCGGTGATGTATGCGCATCGACCAGAAATAAGGAGTTAAATACATGTCGCAATAAAAATACACACATTTTTCCTGATCTTTTCTTAACTATCTCTCAGACACTTCCAGAACAAGCTTACTTTAGATTTGGGGGGACTATCTTTTGTTCCATGTAGTGAATCTGTTTTTCAATGTGTTTTGTACGGTCTAAACAGCAGTAAGGGGCGCCCAAAACTTTTTTTTCCATCAAATATATATACATTTTACAAGTCAAAAGTTTGGACACCCTAGCTCATTCAAGGAAATTCTTTCTTTACTTCTTTATTTTTACTATTTTCTACATTGTAGAATAATAGTGAAGACATCAAAACTATGAAATAACACATATGGAATCATGTAGTAACCAAAAAAAGTGTTAAACAAATCTAAATATATTTTATATTTGAGATTCTTCAAAGTAGCCACCCATTGCCTTGATGACAGCTTTGCACACTCTTGGCATTCTCTCAACCAGCTTCACCTGGAATGCTTTTCCAACAGTCTTGAAGGAGTTACCACATATGCTGAGCACTTGTTGGCTGCTTTTCCGTCCAACTCAACCCAAACCATCTCAACTGGGTTTTCGGTCGGGTGATTGTGGAGCCCAGGTCATCTGATGCATCACTCCATCACTCTCCTTCTAGGTCAAATAGCCCTTACACAGCCGGGAGGTGTGTTTTGGGTCAGTGTCCTGTTCAAAAACAAATGATAGTCCCACTAAGCGCAAACCAGATGGGATGCTGTGGTAGCCATGCTGGTTAAGTGTGCCTTGAATTCTAAATAAATCACGACAGTGTCACCAGCAAAGCACCATCACACCTCCTCCTCCATGCTCCATGTGGAGATCATCCGTAAACAAGGCGGATGGAACCAAAAATCTCAAATGTGACTCATCAGAACAAAGGACAGATTTCCACCGGTCTAATGTCCATTGCTCGTGTTTATTGGCCCAAGCAAGTTTCTTTTTTTTATTGGAGTCCTTTAGTAGTGGTTTCTTTGCAGCAATTCGACCATGAAGGCCTGATTCACGCAGTCTCCTCTGAACAGTTGATGTTGAGATGTGTCTGTTACTTGAACTCTGGATTTATTTGGGCTGCAATCTGAGMTGCAGTTAATAATGAATTTATCCTCTGCAGCAGAGGTAACTCTGGGTCTTTCTTTCCTGTGGCGGTCCTCATGAGAGACAGTTTCATCATAGAGCTTGATGGGTTTTGTGACTGCACTTGAAGAAACTTTCAACGTTCTTGAAATGTTACGCATTGACTGACCTTCATGTCTTAAAGTAATGATGGACTGTCGTTTTTCTTTGCTTATTTGAGCAAAGGGGTGATAAGAACAGAGGTGTGTGTACTGTACCTGCCCAGCTCTGCCACCTCAGTGTAATGGGACTCAAAGTTGTCCTTCCAGCTCACCCTGACCCCATCACTGGACACAGCTACACACAAAAGGGGAATAGTACAGTTAGAAGAGCCGAGTCATTTTGACTCAATATGAATAAAAAATTCTAATATCTCTGCCATTTTTAAAGCCATGCCCCCCTCCGTACTTGACTTTTCATATGCAAGTCATTTATCGTTACATTACATTTATTACTGCTTAATTACTGGCCTGTGCCAGTATGTATGTATGTGTGTGTGTGTGGTCTTACCTAGCACTCTGAGGATGGCTGATGATGTCACTGAGCCCAGGTCGTTAGCGGCGACGCAGGTGTAAACACCGTCGTCCACCGAAGACACACCTACTATCCTCAGTGTCGCCTCGCCCGTCTCACTGTCACACACA
>NW_019950891.1:0-7155 GCF_002910315.2 Salvelinus sp. IW2-2015 | reverse complement strand
TATTTGTATTTCATATACCTTTGACTATTGGATGTTCTAATAGGTACTTTAGTATTGCCAGCCTAATCTCGGGAGTTGATAGGCTTGAAGTCATAAACAGCGCAATGCTTGAATCACAGCGAAGAGCTGCTGGCAAACGCAGTAAAGTGCTGTTTGAATGAACGCTAACGAGCCTGCTGCTGTCTACCACCGCTCAGTCAGACTGATCTATCAAATCATAAACTTAATTATAATATAATAACACACAGAAATACGAGCCTTAGGTCATTAATATGGTCAAATCCGGAAACTATTGTAACGACCCTGGGTTTATAAGCGCGGATATCGACTCTGCTGCAAGAGCATGCTTTTGCGGCACAGTCGATAGCGCGCTGGATTCGGGCTAGAAGGTCAAGGGTTCGAGACCTGCTCCCTGCTGTTTCATTACACTATCATTTCGAAAACAAAACGTATATTCTTTCAGTGAAATACTGTTTTTTATCTAACGGGTGGCACCCATAAGTCTAAATATTGCTGTTACATTGCACAACCTTCAATGTTATGTCATAATTATGTACAATTCTGGCAAATTAATTACGGTCTTTGTTAGGAAGAAATGGTATTCACACAACTGATGCATATACCCTGACTCTGCTTGCACAGAACGCAAGAGAAGTGACACAATTTCCCTAGTTAAGAGAAATTCATGTTAGCAGGCAATATTAACTAAATATGCAAGTTTAAAAATATATACTTGTGTATTGATTTTAAGAAAGGCATTGATGTTTATGGTTAGGTACACATTGGTGCAACGACAGTTCCTTTTTTGCGACTGCGCTTGTTAAATCACACGTTTGGCGAAGTAGGCTGTGATTCAATGATAAATTAACAGGCACCGCATCAATTATATGCAACGCAGGACAAGCTAGATAAACTAGTAATATCATCAACCATGTGTAGTTAACTAGTGATTATGTTAAGATTGAATGTTTTTTATAAGATAATTTTAATGCTAGCTAGCACCTTACCTTGGCTCCTTGCTGCACTCGCATAACAGGTAGTCAGCATGCCACGCAGTCTCCTCGTGGAGTGCAATGTAATCGGCCATAATCGCTGTCCAAAAATGCGGATTACCTATTGTTATGAAAACTCGAAATCGGCCCTAATTAATCGGCCATTCCGATTAATCGCTCCCCCTCTAGGCAAATTAAACTGTCTCTCTACCATTCTTTGCCTTTGATCCATTTCACATTTCAGATGTTGATATTGCTTTATTCACTTTAACTGTCCCTAAGTTTGACATGAAAACTAAGCATCTGTATAAAGAAAGTTCTGTGAATTGGGAAATTGAGAGGCCCTCCCAACCAACCCATATCCCACCCAAAAATGTTCAAAGTAACCTCCAAAAATGACCCAAGCTGTGAGGATATCATCTACTCAACCAGCCGGTTGTAATTAAAACATTTATTTTCTCAATTATAATCCATTTATCTGATGGTGACGGTATGCTCTGGGTGTTCACCACTATTAATAAGTGTTAGGAGAGGAATCCTCCATCAGCCGTAACAATCACAGTGTCGCATGGTGAATGTTGAGTAAGTACCTGGGCCTTCATTGAAATGCAGGGTAGCTGGCGATTACCAATGGAGAGAGGGATTGTGGGCAACAGAATTGTACAGTCAAAACGAATTGAAATCAGACGTCCTTCATAGAAGACAAATGTCCAGACTCAATTTGTGTACAAGGTTATTATTTTTATGGAAAGATTAAGACCTAAGAGATCGAATACAGTGAAACCAAATACAGTTGAAGTTGGAAGTTTACGTACACTTAGGTTGGAGTCATTAAAACTCGTTTTTCAACCACTCCACAAATTTCTTGTTAACAAACTATAGTTTGGGCAAGTCGGTTAGGACATCTACTTTGAGCATGACACAACTAATTTTTCCAACAATTGTTAACTGACAGATTATTTCACTTATAATGTAACTTTATCACAATCCAGTTGGGTACAGAAGTTTACATAACTAATGTGACTGTTGCCTATATGCATTGGAACTCAGATAACATGACGCATCGGCATAGAAGCTTCTGATAGGCTAATTGACATAATTTGAGTCAATTGTACCTGTGGATGTATTTCAAGGCCTATCTTCAAACTCAGTGCCTCTTTGCTTGACATCATGGGAAAATCTAAAGAAATCAGCCAAGACCTCAGAAAAAAATAATTGTAGACCTCCACAACTCCACAAGGTTCATCGTTGGGAGCAATTTCCAAACACCTGAAGGTACCACGTTCATCTGTACAAACAATAATATGCAAGTATAAACACCATGGGACGGTTTGCAACTGCACATGGGGACAAAGATCGTACTTTTTGGAGAAATGTCCGCTTGTCTGATAGAACAAAAATAGAACTGTTTGGCCATAATGACCATCGTTATGTTTGGAGGAAAAAGAGGGAGTCTTGCAAGACGAAGAACACCATCCCAACCGTGAAGCACGGGAGTGGCAGCATCATGTTGTGGGGGTGCTTTGCTGCAATAGGGACTGGTGCACTTCACAAAATAGATGGCATCATGAGGGAGGGAAATCATGTAGATATATTGAAGCAACATCTCAAGTCATCAGTCAGGAAGTTAAAGCATCTTATTGACAGTACGTTTGTTTATCCCATGTGTAACTCTGTGTTGTTTGTGTCGCACTGCTTTGCTCTATCTTGGCCAGGTTGCAGTTGTAAATGAGACCTTGTTCTCAACTGGTCTACCTGGTTAAATAAAGGTGAAAGAAAACATTTATTAAAAAAGCTTGGTCGCAAATGGGTCTTCCAAATGGACAATGACCCCAAGCAAACTTCCAAAGTTGTGGCAAAATGGCTTAAGGACAATGAAGTCAAGGTTTTGGAGTGGCCATCACAAAGCACTGACCTCAATCCTATAGAAAATTTGTGGCCAGAACTGAAAAAGCGTGTGCGAGCAAGGAAGCCTACAAACCTGACTCAGTTACACCAGCTCTGTCAGGAGGAATGGGCCAAAACTCACCCAACTTTTTGTGGGAAGCTTGTGGAAGACTACCCGAAACGTTTGACCCAAGTTAAACAATTTAAAGGCAATGCTACCAAATACTAATTGAGTGTATGTAAACTTCTGACCCACTGGGAATGTGATGAAATAAATAAAAGCTGAAATAAATCATTCTCTCTACTATTATTCTGACATTTCACATTCTTAAAATAAAATGGTGATCCTAACTGACCTAAGACAGGGACTTTTTACTAAGATTAAATGCCTATAAACTCTCAGCTGGCCCCTCTCAACCCGGAGCTGGTCCCTATCAACCCTCAGCTGGCCCCTCTCAACCAGGAGCTGGCCCCTATCAACCCTCAGCTGGCCCCTATCAACCAGGAGCTGGTTCGGTGAGCGAGTTTATTAGCAAGTGCATCGGTGATGTTGTACCCACAGCGTGTATTAAAACATTCCCCAACGAGAAACAGTGGATTGATGGCAGCATTTGCGCAAAACTGAATGCGCGAACCACTGCTTTTAATCAGGGCAAGGTGACCGGAAACATGACCGAATACAAACAGTGTAGCTATTCGCTCAGCAAGTCAATCAAATAAGCTAAGCATCAGTATAGAAACAAAGTAGAGGGTCAATTCAACGGCTCAAACACAAGACGTATGTGGCAGGGTCTACAGTCAATCACGGACTACAAAGGAAAAACCAGCCCCGTCGCGGACCACGATGTCTTGCTCCCAGACAGACTAAACAACTTCTTTGCTCGCTTTGAGGACAATACAGTGCCACTGACACGGCCCGCTACCAAAACCTGCGGGCTCTCCTTCATTGCAGCCAACGTGAGTAAAACATTTAAACGTGTTAACCCTCGCAAGGCTGCAGGCCCAGACGGCATCCCCAGCCGCATCCTCAGAGCATGCGCAAACCAGCTGGCTGGTGTGTTTATGGACATATTCAATTAATCCTTATCCCGGTCTGCTGTTCCCACATGCTTCAAGAAGGCCATCATTGTTCCTATTCCCAAGAAAGCTAAGGTAACTGAGCTTAACTTCTCTAATGAAAAGTTAGATTTTTATAGTAATTTTCATAGTAATTAATTTGAATTTGGCGCTTTGCATTTTTATTGGCTTTTGGCTTTTGGCCAACGTCCCACTTGGCCAAAAGCCAATAAAAATGCAGAGCGCCAAATTCAAATATACAGTATTACTATAAAAATCAAACTTTCATGAAATCACACATGAAAGACACCAAATTAAAGCTACACTTACATTTACATTTAAGTCATTTAGCAGACGCTCTTATCCAGAGCGACTTACACTTGTTGTGAATCCAGCCAACATGTCTGATTTCAAAAAGGATTTACGGCGAAAGCACACCAAACGATTATGTTAGGTCAGTACATAGCCACAGAAAAACACAGCCATTTTTCCAGCCAAAGAGAGGAGTAACAAAAAGCAGAAATAGAGCTAAAATTAATCACTAACCTTTGATGATCTTCATCAGATGACACTCATAGGACTTCATGTTACACAATACATGTATGTTTTGTTCGGTAAAGTTCGGTAAAGTTCACATTTATATCCAAAAATCGGAGTTTAGGCGGGACGCTACTGTCTCACTTGGCAAAAAGACAGAGAAAATGCAGAGTGCCAAATTCAAATTAATTACTATGAAAATTACTATAAAAATCTAACTTTCATTAAATCACACATGAAAGATACCAAATTAAAGCTACACTGGTTGTGAATCCAGCCAACATGTCAAAATTCAAATAGGCTTTTCGGCGAAAGCAAACGATGCTATTATCTGAGTTAGCACCATTGTAAACAAAGAGAGATAAGCATATTTCAACCCTGCAGGCGCGACTCAAAACGCAGAAATAAAAATATAATTBATGCCTTACCTTTGACGAGCTTCTGTTGTTGGCACTCCAATATGTCCCATAAACATTACAAATGGTCCTTTTGTTCGATTAATTCCATCGATATATATCCAAAATGTCCCTTTATTTGGCGCGTTTGATCCAGAAAAACACAGGTTCCAACTTGCTCAAACGTGACTACAAAACATCTCAAAGGTTACCTGTAATCTTTGCCCAAAAATTTCAAACTACTTTTGTAATACAACTTTAGGTATTTTTTAACGTTAATAATCAATCAAATTTAAGACGGGATGATCTGTGTTCAATACAGGATTAAAACAATATGTAGCATGCTTTCTGGTCATGCGTCTCTATCTAACAGGACACTTCAAGTGACTTTGATTCAAAATGGCCGTACTTCTTTATTACACAAAGGAAAAACCCTCAACTAATTTCTGAAGACTGTTGACGTCCAGTGGAAGCGGTAGGAACTGCAAGAAGGTCAATTAGAAATCTGTATTCCCAATGAAAATCCATTGAAAAGAGAGTGACCTCAAAAGAAAAATCTGAATGGTATGTCCTCGGTGTTTCGCCTGCTAAATAAGTTCTGTTATACTCACAGACATGATTCATAATAAATCATGATTTATAATAAATTACCAAAAGTATCTAAAAAACAGTTTTTACTTTGTCATTATGGGGTATTGTGTGTAGAATGATGAGAGAAAAAATATATATTTTAGAATAAGACTAACGTAACAAAATGTGGAAAAAGTCAAGGGGTCTAAATACTTTCCAAGGCACTGTATACTTAGAAAATAACCTCATACCTACTCTAAAATACGGTGGTGAATCTTTGATAATATGGAGTTGTTTTACTTCCACTTGTCCTGGGTACACCTCCCAATGTTTTCTCCAATCTCATAAAACATTATAGACAAAGGCTACGTCCCGTTATCCTCACAAGATTTGAAAACAGCATTGATAATAATTCTGGCACCTATATTTTAGAAAATTTTGTATTACTTGTTAAAAAAAAAAAATTCTCTAAGCAATTGTATTAGTATAAAATTATATAATTTCCCAATTTTTTGGAGCATACAATTGTTACGCCCTGACCATAGAGAGCCCTTGGTTCTCTATGGTGTAGTAGGTCAGAGCGTGACTAGGGGGTGTTCTAGCTCAATATTTCTATGTTGGTGTTTTGTATGGTTCCCAATTAGAGGCAGCTGGTAATCGTTGCCTCTAATTGGGGACCATATTTAGGTAGCCATTTTTCCCACCTGTGTTTGTGGGACATTGTTTGTGTATGTGCTTGTAGCACCACTGAGGTTATGTTTCGTTGCTTGTTTTTTATATATATATATATATCCTTTTCTCAATATAGGGGGTGCTGTTTCAACGTTAGCATTTATCGTCTCCAAATTAAACTGCCTCATACTCAATTCTTGCTCGTACAATATGCATATTATAGTTATTATTGGATAGAAAACACTCTCTAGTTTCCATAGCCGTTTGAATTATGTCTCTGAGTGAAACAGAACTCATTCTACAGCACTTTTCCTGATATGGAGTGAGATTTCAGAAATGTTGGCCTCTGGTCCCAGGTCAGTTTTAAAGTCCCTGTAAATCCTATGAGGATACAAACACTGCCCATGCCTTCCTCTAGATATCAGTAAGAGGTGACAATTTGAATGGAGTCGATTGCGCAATCAGGGCCAGTATAAAACGCGAAAGACCGGATGTACCGTTCTTTTCCTGCTGCGCCTGACGCAAGATGGACGTCGGACTCTCTCTCTTTCCAAGCGTTGGTTTAGCCACTTATATATCGCCGGTCATGTTTTTACTCGTTATAGGTGTTAAAAACATCATAAGGTAGTTAATTTAAACCGTTTTATAGCAATTTATATCCGTTTAGTGCGATTTTGAGGCATTGCTTTGTGATGCTCTTTGAAGCGCCGGGCACGTTTCGGGGTCCCGGTCGAACGTTAGTGGGTATTTCGACGGACAAGAGGACATCTTTCGACCAAAAGAAGATTAGACCCAAGAAAGGATACATTGCCCAAGATACTGATGGAAGAACAGCTCACAGTAAGAACTATTTATGATGATAAATCGCTGTTCTGTTGAAAAATTTTAAACGCATATATCGCCATTTTGTTATGTGTAGCTTCGCTTGGCGGACCCGGTATTGCACAGTAAGGATAATTTTAGAAATGTAAGTCAGCGATTGCATTAAGAACTAATTTGTCTTTCGATTCCTGTCAACCCTGTATTTTTTAGTCAAGTTTATGATT
>NW_019950890.1:0-7157 GCF_002910315.2 Salvelinus sp. IW2-2015 | reverse complement strand
CAATATGAGAGGAGAGGAGACTGGGGGTTAAATATGAGGGGAGAGGGACTGGGGGTTTATATATGAGAGGAGAGGGACTGGGGTTTAATATGAGAGGAGAGGAGGACTGGGGTTTAATATGAGAGGAGAGGGACTGGGGGTTTAATATGAGAGGAGAGGGACTGGGGGTAGAATATGAGAGAGGAGAGACGCGGACCTAGAACCCCCAGTCCCTCTCCTCTCATATTCAACCCCCAGTCTCTCTCCTCTCATATTCAACCCCCAGTCTCTCTCCTCTCATATTAAACCCCCAGTCCCTCTCCTCTCATATTAATGGTGGAGTGGTGGAGTGGTGGAGTGGTGGAGTAGAGGAGTAGAGGAGTAGAGGAGTAGAGGAGTGGTGGAGTAGAGGAGTGGTGGAATAGTGTGGTGGAGGAGTAGTGGAGTAGTGGATGAGTGGAGGAGTGGAGGAGTAGAGGAGTAGAGGAGTAGAGGAGTAGAGGAGTGGTGGAGTGGTGGAGTGGTGGAGTGGTGGTGTACAACAAAGGAAAAGTGCTAACTGCATATTCATCTGTAGACCTTTAAAGATGCCGTTCATAATGTCTTTCTGACTCTGAACTGGACTCTTCTAGAATTAAAGTCTTCCTGACTCTGACCTGGTCTCTTCTAGAAATTCATATGTTCAAGTCTTCCTGACTCTGAACTGGACTCTTCTAGAAATTCATATTTTAAAGTTTTCCTGACTCTGAACTGGACTCTTCTAGAAATTCATATGTTAAAGTTCCTGACTCTGAAGTGTAGTGAATGCCGAACTCTTCTATAAATATATATGTTGATGTAATTTGTAGACCTTAAAATAATAATGTTATTGTAACTGTAAAGGTCTACTACATATGTTGACCTCGTGTCTAGTCTTGGTGTAGTACACGTTGTGGTTCTGGGTCATACCCTGTCATTAGGGCTGTAATCATAGGCTACCGGGATCTGAATGCTACTAGAAGCAGGATAAACCATGCATGGAGCAGCTTTGGGGTTAATGCTGCATTTGGGGGATAAAGTCTAGTATTATTAATGATAAACATGTTTTTTAAATCAAAGACATGACAAATATTGAGACAATGTTAATCACATTTTAACAGACATGCTGTAGCTCTAGAGGCTACCTATGAGCCTAAAATGAATCCCATTTGTTCCAAGAAAATATGGAAATATTCTTTACCCATCATGCATTCTTATTCAAATATTAAAAGTGTTTATATGTAATAAAATATTGATTAAAAACCTGCAGGCTTTGTTAAACCCGAAATGGCGGTGACTTGCAAAAGCATAATAATAGGATATTTACTATCAATCAAATGTATTTATAAAGTGATATACAGAAACCCAGGCTAAAACCCCCAAACAGCAAGCAATGCAGATGTAGAAGCACGGTGGCTAGGAGAAACTCCCTAGAAAGGTAGGAACCTAGGGAAGAAACCTAGAGAGGAACCAGGCTCTGAGGGCTGGCCGGTCCTCTTCTGGCTGTGCCGGGTGGAGAGGAACCAGGCTCTGAGGGGTGGACAGTCCTCTTCTGGCTGTGATGTGGACGGCGTGGAGAGGAACCAGACTCTGGGGCTGGCCGGTCCTCTTCTGGCTGTGTCCGGGTGGAGAGGACCCAGGCTCTGAGGGCCTCCCGGCCCTCCTTCTTGGCTGTGCCGGTGGAGAGGAACCATGCCAGAAGAGGACCGGCCACAACTCAGAGCCTGGTTCCTCTCCACCCGGCACCGCAGAAGAGGACCGGAAGGCCCTTAGAGTCTGGTTTCCTCCACCCGGCACAGCCAGAAGAGGACCGGCCAGCCCTCAGAGCCTGGTTCCCTCCACCGGCACAGCCAGAAGAGGACCGGAAGCCCTCAGAGCCTGGTTCCTCTCCACCCGGCACACCAGAAGAGGACCGGCCAGCCCTCAGAGTCTGGTTCCTCTCCACCCGTCACAGCCAGAAGAGGACTGTCCACCCCTCAGAGCCTGGTTCCTCTCCCACCCGGCACAGCCAGAAGAGGACCGGCCAGCTCAGAGCCTGGTTCCTCTCAGGTTTCTTCCTAGGTTCCTACCTTTCTAGGGAGTTTCTCCTAGCCACCGTGCTTCTACATCTGCATTGCTTGCTGTTTGGGGTTTTAGCCTGGGTTTCTGTATATCACTTTATAAATACATTTGATTGATAGTAAATATCCTATTATTAATGCTTTTGCAAGTCACCGCCATTTCGGGTTTAACAAAGCCTGCAGGTTTTTAATCAATATTTTATTACATATAAACACTTTTAATATTTGAATAAGAATGCATGATGGGTAAAGAATATTTCCATATTTTCTTGGAACAAATGGGATTCATTTTAGGCTCATAGGTAGCCTCTAGAGCTACAGCATGTCTGTTAAAATGTGATTAACATTGTCTCAATATTTGTCATGTCTTTGATTTAAAAAAATGTTTATCATTAATAATACTAGACTTTATCCCCCAAATGCAGCATTAACCCCAAAGCTGCTCCATGCATGGTTTATCCTGCTTCTAGTAGCATTCAGATCCGGTAGCCTATGATTACAGCCTAATGACAGGGTATGACCCGAACCACAACGTGTACTACACCAAGACTAGACACGAGGTCAACATATGTAGTAGACCTTTAACAGTTACAATAACATTATTATTTTAAGGTCTACAAATTACATCAACATATATATTTATAGAAGAGTTCGGCATTCACTACACTTCAGAGTCAGGAACTTTACATATGAATTCTAGAAGAGTCCAGTTCAGAGTCAGGAAAACTTTAAATATGAATTTCTAGAAGAGTCCAGTTCAGAGTCAGAAGACTTGAACATATGAATTTCTAGAAGAGACCAGGTCAGAGTCAGGAAGACTTTAATCTAGAAGAGCCAGTTCAGAGTCAGAAAGACATTATGAACGGCATCTTTAAAGGTCTACAGATGAATATGCAGTTAGCACTTTTCCTTTGTTGTACACCAACCACTCCACCACTCAACCACTCCACCACTCCTCTACTCCTCTACTCCTCTACTCCTCTACTCCTCCACTCCTCCACTCATCCACTATCCACTACTACTCCTCCACACACTATTCCACCACTCCTCTACTCCACCACTCCTCTACTCCTCTACTCCTCTACTCCCTACTCCACCACTCACCACTCCACCACTCCACCATTAATATGAGAGGAGAGGGACTGGGGGTTTAATATGAGAGGAGAGAGACTGGGGGTTGGAATATGAGAGGAGAGAGACTGGGGTTGATATGAGAGGAGAGGGACTGGGGGTTAATAGAGAGGAGAGGGACTGGGGGTTAATATGAGAGAGAGGGACTGGAATGGGATTTAATTATGAGAGGAGAGGAGACTGGGGGTTTAATATGAGAGGAGAGGGACTGGGGGTTTAATATGAGAGGAGAGGGACTGGGGGTAGAATTGAGAGGGAGAGGGACTGGGGGTTTAGATATGAGAGGAGAGGGCACTGGGGGGTTTAATATGAGAGGATGAGGACTGGGGGTTTTATTAAGTAAAAGAGGAAGGAGGGGACTGGCGGTTTAATATTGAGAGAGGAGAGGGACTGGCGGTTTAATATGAGAGAGGAGAGGGACTGGGGGTTTTAATATGAAGAGGACAGGGACTGGGGTTTATTAATGAGAAGAGGGAGAGGGACTGGGGGTTTATTTATAAGAGGAGAGGGACTGGGGGTTTAATATGAGAGGAGAGGGACTGGGGGTTTTAATATGAGAAGGAGGAGAGGGACTGGGGGTTAATATGAGGGAGAGGACCTGGGTTTACATAGAGAGGAAGAGGGACTGGGGGTTTACTATGAGAGGCAGAGGGACTGGGTGTTAATAGAGAGGAAGGGACTGGGGGTTTAATATGAGAGAGGAGAAGGACTGGGGGTTTATATGAGAGAGGAGAGGGACTGGGTTTAATATGAGAGAGGAGAGGGACTGGGGGTTTAATATGAGAGGAGAGGGACTGGGGGTTTAATATGAGAGAGGAGAGGGACTGGGGGTTTTAATATGAAAGGAGAGGGACCTGGGGGTTTAATATGAAGAGGAGAGGGACTGGGGGTTAAATATGAGGGAGAGGGACTGGGGGTTTAATATGAGAGGAAGGGACTGGGGTTTAATATGAGAGCAGAGGGACTGGGGGTTTAATATGAGAGGAGAGGGACTGGGGGTTTAATATGAGAGAGGAGAGGACTGGGGGTTAATATGAGAGAGGAGAGGGACTGGGGGTTAACTATATGAGAGAGGAGAGGGGCTGGGGGTTTAAATGAAGGAGAGGACTGGGGGGTTTAATATGGAGAGAGGAGAGGGACTGGGGGTTTAAATATGAAGGAGAGGGACTGGGGTTTAAATATGAGAGGAGAGGGACTGGGGGTTGAAATATGAAGAGGAGAGGGACTGGGGGTTGAATACTGAAGAGGCAGAGGGACTGGGTTGAATATGAGAGGAGAGGGACTGGGGGTTGAATATGAGAGGAGAGGGACTGAGGGTTGAATATGAGAGGAGAGGGACTGAAATATGAGAGGAGAAGGACTGGGGGTTGAATATGAGAGGACGAGGGACTGGGGGTTTAATATAAGAGGAGAGGGACTGGCGGTTTAATATGAAGAGGAGAGGCGATGGCGGTTTAAATATGAGAGAGGAGAGGGAACTGGGGGTTTAAATATGAGAGGAGAGGGGACTGGGGGTTTATTATGAAAAGAAGACAAAGGAGAGGGGGAACCTTTGGGGTTTTATAAAATATAAGAGGAAGAGGGACTGGGGGTTTAATATGAGAGGAGAGGGACTGGGGTTTAATATGAGAGAGGAGAGGGACTGGGGGTTAAATATGAAGAGGAGCGGGACTGGGGGTTTTAATATGAGAGGAGAGGACTGGGGCTTAATATGAGAGCAGAGGGCTGGGGGTTAATATGAGAGGAGAGGGACTGGGGGTATTAATTTGAGAGAGCGAGAGGGACTGGGGTTTAATATGAGAGAGGAGAGGGATGGGGGTTTAATATGAGAGAGGAGAGAGGACTGGGGTTTGAATATGCAAGGAGAGGGACTGGGGGTTTAATATGAGAGAAGGAGAGGACTGGGGGTTTAATATGAAAGGAGATGGACTGGGGGGTTTAATATGAGAGAGGAGAGGGACTGGGGGTTAAATATGAGAGGAGAGGGACTGGGGGTTTAATATGAGAGGAAGAGGGACTGGGGGTTAATACTGAGAGTCAGAGGGACTGGGGGTTTAATATGAGAGGAGAGGGACTGGGGGTTTAATATGAGAGAGGAGAGGGACTGGGGGTTTAATATGAGAGAGGAGAGGGACTGGGGTTTAATATGAGGAGGAGAGGGACTGGGGGGTTTAATATGAGAGGAGTAGGGACTGGGGGTTTAATATGAGAGAGGAGAGGGACTGGGGGTTTAATATGAAGGAGAGGGACTGGGGGTTTAATATGAGAGAGGAAGAGGACTGGGGGTTAAATATGAGAGGAGAGGGACTGGGGGTTAATATGAGAGGAGAGGGACTGGGGTTAATATGAGAGCAGAGGAACTGGGGTTTAATATGAGAGGAGAGGGACTGGGGTTTAATATGAGAGAGGAGAGGGACTGGGGTTTAATATGAGAGAGGAGAGGGAACTGCGGGTTTAATAATGAGAGAAGGAAGAGGGCTGGGGGGGTTTAATATGAGAGGAGAGGGACTGGGGTTTAATATGAGAGAGGAAGAGGGACTGGGGGTTTAATATGAGAGGAGAGGGAACGTGGGGGTTTGAATATGAGAGGAGAGGGACTGGGGGTTGAATTGAAAGGAGAGGGACTGGGGGTTGAATATGAGAAGGAGAGGGACTGGGGGTTTGAATATGAAGGAGAGGGATGTGGGTTGAATATGAGAGGAGAGGGAACTGGGGGTTGAATAGAAGAGGAGAGGGACTGACATATGGTAGGGAGAAGGACTGGGGGGTTGACATATGAGAGGAGAGGACTGGGGGTTTTAATATGAGAGGAGAGGGACTGGGGGTTTAATATGAGAGGAGAGGGACTGGGGGTTTTAATATGAGAGGAGAGGGACTGGGGGTTTAATACTGAGAGGAGAGCGGACTGGGGGGTTTAATTATGAGAGAGAGGGACTGGGTTGGTTTAATATGAGAGGAGAGGGACTGGGGGTTTAATATGAGAGAGGAGAGGGACTGGGGTTTAATATAGAGAGAGGAGAGGGATGGGGGTTTTAATATGAAGAGAGGAGAGGGACTGGGGGTTTAATATGAGAGAGGAGAGGGACTGGGGTTTAATATGAGAGGAAGAGGGACTGGGGTTAATATGAGAGGAGAGGACTGGGGGTTAATATGAGAGAGAGAGGGACTGGGTTTAATATGAAGAGGAGAGGGATGGGGGTTTAATATGAGAGAGGAGAGGGACTGGGGGTTAATGATGAGAGGACAGGGACTGGGGGTTTAATATGAGAGTTAGGAGCGGGACTGGGGGGTTTATTATGCAAGAGAGGAGAGGGACGGGGGGTTTATTAATGAGAGAGGAGAGGGACTGGGGGTTTGAATATGAGAGGAGAGGGACTGGGGGTTTATTATGAGAGAGAGAGGGAATGGGGTTTCAATATGAGAGGAGAGGGACTGGGGGTTTTAATATGAGAGGAGAGGGATGGGGGGTTTAATATGAGAGGAGAGGGACTGGGGTTTATTATGAGAGAGGAGAGGCGATGGGGGTTTATTATGAAGAGAGGGAAGGGACTGGGGGTTGAATATGAGAGGAGAGGGGACTGGGGGTTTATTATGAGAGAGGAGAGGGACTGGGGGTTAAATATGAGAGGAGAGGGACTGGGGGTTTATTATAAGAGGAGAGGGACTGGGGTTGAATGTATGAAGAGAAGAAAGGACTGGGGTTGATATGAGAGAGAGGGACTGGGGGTTTATTATAAGAGGGAGGGAACTGGGGGTGTTGATTTGAGAGAGGAGAAGGACTGGGGGGTTTTAATATGAGAGGAGAAGGGACTGGGGGTTTTAATATGAGAGGAGAGGGACTGGGGGTTTAATATGAGAGAGGAAGAGGGGACTGGGGTTTAATTGAGAGAGGGAGAGGGACTGGGGGGTTAATATGAGACGAGAGGGACTGGGTTTGACGAGCAGCTGTTAATATGAGAGGAGAGGGAC
>NW_019950889.1:0-7159 GCF_002910315.2 Salvelinus sp. IW2-2015 | reverse complement strand
TTATTATGATCTTAGAAAAAAAAAAAAAAAAAAAAAAATCACATCTAAACCTAACCAGGTGTCTCAGTCAGTGGTAGTTGGATTATATCTAGAAACACATCTAAAACCAGGTGTTCCTGTCAGTGGTAGCTGAATTATATCTAGAAACACATCTAAAACCTAACAGGTGTTCCTGTCAGTGGTAGCTATTATATCTAGAAACACATCTAAAAACCAGGTGTTCCAGTCAGTGGTAGTGGATTATATCTAGAAACACATCTAAAACCAGGTGTTCCTGTCAGTGGTAGCTGGATTATATCTAGAAACACATCTAAAACCAGGTGTTCCAGTCAGTGTAGTTGGATTATATCTAGAAACACATCTAAAACCAGGTGTTCCAGTCAGTGGTAGCTGGATTATATCTAGAAACACATCTAAAACCAGGTGTTCCAGTCAGTGGTAGTTGGATTATATCTAGAAACACATCTAAAACCAGGTGTTTCAGTCAGTGGTAGCTGGATATATCTAGAAAACACATCTAAAACCAGGTTTTCCAGTCAGTGGTAGCTGGATTATATCTAGAAACACATCTAAAACCAGGTGTTCCAGTCAGTGGTAGTTGGATTATATCTAGAAACACATCTAAAACAGGTTTCCAGTCAGTGGTAGCTGGATTGTATCTAGAAACACATCTAAAACCAGGTGTTCCAGTCAGTGGTAGCTTGATTATATCTAGAAACACATCTAAAAACCAGGTGGTCCAGTCAGTGGTAGCTGGATTATATCTAGAAACACATCTTAAAACCAGGTGTTCCAGTCAGTGGTAGCTGGATTATATCTAGAAACACATCTAAGATCAGTGTTCCAGTCAGTGGTAGCTGGATTATATCTAGAAACACATCTAAAACCAGGTGTTCCTGTCCAGTGGTAGCTGGATTATATCTAGAAACACATCTAAAACCAGGTGTTTCCTGTCAGTGGTAGCTGGATTATATCTAAAAACACATCTATAACCAGGTGTTCCAGTCAGTGGTAGCTGGATTATATCTAGAAACACATCTAAAACCAGGTGTTTCTCTCAGTGGTAGCTGGATTATATCTAGAAACACAATCTAAAACCAGGTGTTTCAGTCAGTGGTAGCTGGATTATATCTAGAAACACATCTAAAACCAGGTGTTCCAGTCAGTGGTAGCTGGATTATATCTAGAAACACATCTTAAAACCAGGTGTTCCAGTCAGTGGTAGTTGGATTATATCTAGAAACACATCCTAAAACCAGGTGTTCCAGTCAGTGGTAGCTGGATTGTATCTAGAAAACACATCTAAAAACCAGGTGTCCAGTCAGTGGTAGCTGGATTAATCTAGAAACACATCTAAAACCAGGTGGTCCAGTCAGTGGTAGCTGGATTATATCTAGAAAACACATCTAAAACCAGGTGTTCCAGTCAGTGGTAGCTGGATTATATCTAGAAACACATCTAAGATCAGGTGTTCCAGTCAGTGGTAGCTGGATTATACTAGAAACACATCTAAAACCAGGTGTTCCAGTCAGTGGTAGCTGGATTATATCTAGAAACACATCTAAAACCAGGTGTTCCAGTCAGTGGTAGCTGGATTGTATCTAGAAACACATCTAAAACCAGGTGTTCCTGTCAGTGGTAGCTGGATTGTATCTAGAAACACATCTAAAACCTAACCAGGTGTTCTTGTCAGTGGTAGTTGGATTATATCTAAGAAACACATCTAAAACCAGGTGTTCCTGTCAGTGGTAGCTGGATTGTATCTAGAAACACATCTAAAACCTAACCAGGTGTTCTTGTCAGTGGTAGCTGGATTATATCTAGAAACACATCTAAAACCTAACCAGGTGTTCCAGTCAGTGTAGTTGGATTATATCTAGAAACACATCTAAAACCAGGTGTTCCTGTCAGTGGTAGCTGAATTATATCTAGAAACACATCTAAAACCTAACCAGGTGTTCCTGTCAGTGGTAGCTGTATTATATCTAGAAACACATCTAAAACCAGGTGTTCCAGTCAGTGGTAGTTGGATTATATCTAGAAACACATCTAAAACCAGGTGTTCCTGTCAGTGGTAGCTGGATTATATCTAGAAACACATCTAAAACCAGGTGTTCCAGTCAGTGGTAGTTGGATTATATCTAGAAACACATCTAAAACCAGGTGTTCCAGTCAGTGGTAGCTGGATTATATCTAGAAACACATCTAAAACCAGGTGTTCCAGTCAGTGGTAGTTGGATTATATCTAGAAACACATCTAAAACCAGGTGTTTCAGTCAGTGGTAGCTGGATTATATCTAGAAACACATCTAAAACCAGGTGTTCCAGTCAGTGGTAGCTGGATTATATCTAGAAACACATCTAAAACCAGGTGTTCCAGTCAGTGGTAGCTGGATTATATCTAGAAACACATCTAAAACCAGGTGTTCGTCAGTGGTAGCTGGATTTATCTAGAAACACATCTAAAACCAGGTGTTCCAGTCAGTGGTAGCTGGATTATATCTAGAAACACATCTAAAACCAGGTGTTCCTGTCAGTGGTAGCTGGATTATATCTAGAAACACATCTAAAACCAGGTGTTCCAGTCAGTGGTAGCTGGATTATATCTAGAAACACATCTAAGATCAGTGTTTCCAGTCAGTGGTAGCTGGATTATATCTAGAAACACATCTAAAACCAGGTGTTCCTGTCAGTGGTAGCTGGATTATATCTTAGAAACACATCTAAAACCAGGTGTTCCTGTCAGTGGTAGCTGGATTATATCTAGAAACACATCTATAACCAGGTGTTCCAGTCAGTGGTAGCTGGATTATATCTAGAAACACATCTAAAACCAGGTGTTCTCTTCAGTGGTAGCTGGATTATATCTAGAAACACATCTAAAACCAGGTGTTCCAGTCAGTGGTAGCTGGATTATATCTAGAAACACATCTAAACCTAACCAGGTGTTCCTGTCAGTGGTAGTTGGATTATATCTAGAAACACATCTAAACCAGGTGTTCCAGTCAGTGGTAGTTGGTTATATCTAGAAACACATCTAAAACCAGGTGTTCCTGTCAGTGGTAGCTGGATTATATCTAGAAACACATCTAAAACCAGGTGTTCTCAGTCAGTGGTAGTTGGATTATATCTAGAAACACATCTAAAACCTAACCAGGTGTTCTTGTCAGTGGTAGTTGGATTATATCTAGAAACACATCTAAAACCAGGTGTTCCTGTCAGTGGTAGCTGAATTATATCTAGAAACACATCTAAAAACCTAACCAGGTGTTCCTGTCAGTGAGCTGGATTATATCTAGAAACACATCTAAAAACCAGGTGTTCCAGTCAGTGGTAGTTGGATTATATCTAGAAACACATCTAAAACCAGGTGTTCCAGTCAGTGGTAGCTGGATTATATCTAGAAACACATCTAAAACCAGGTGTTCCAGTCAGTGGTAGCTGGATTATATCTAGAAACACATCTAAAACCAGGTGTTCCAGTCAGTGGTAGCTGGATTATATCTAGAAAACACATCTAAAGATCAGGTGTTCCAGTCAGTGGTAGCTGGATTATATCTAGAAACACATCTAAAACCAGGTGTTCCAGTCAGTGGTAGTGGATTATATCTAGAAACACATCTAAAACCAGATGTTCCTGTCAGTGGTAGCTGGATTATATCTAGAAACACATCTAAAAACCAGGTGTTCCTGTCAGTGGTAGCTGGATATATCTAGAAAACACATCTTATAACCAGGGTGTTCCATCAGTGGTAGCTGGGATTATATCTAAAACACATCTAAAAACCAGGTGTTCCTGTTTGTGGTAGCTGGATTATATCTAGAAACACATCTAAAACCAGGTGTTCCTGTCAGTGGTAGCTGGATTATATCTAGAAACACATCTAAAACCAGGGTTCAGTCAGTGGTAGCTGGATTATATCTAGAAACACATCTAAAACCAGGTGTTCCAGTCAGTGGTAGCTGGATTATATCTAGAAACACATCAAAACCAGGTGTTCCTGTCAGTGGTAGCTGGATTATATCTAGAAACACATCTAAAACCTAACCAGGTGTTCCTGTCAGTGGTAGGTGGATTATATCTAGAAACACATCTAAGACCAGGTGTTCCTGTCAGTGGTAGCTGGATTATATCTAGAAACACATCTAAAACCAGTGTTCTGCAGTGGTAGCTGGATTATATCTAGAACACATCTAACCAGGTGTTCCTGTCAGTGGTAGCTGGATTTATATCTAGAAACACATCTAAGACCAGGTGTTCCTGTCAGTGGTAGCTGGATTATATCTAGAAACACATCTAAAACCAGGTGTTCCTGTCAGTGGTAGTGGATTATATCTAGAAACAGTGGTAGCTGGATTATATCTAGAAACACACCTTTGTTGTTGGTTAGAGATTCAGACAAATAATGTACTGTTTTAAACCCCATGAAATGTCCTGTGTCTTTTAGAATCCAGAATTGACGTGCTCGACTCAATAGTTCCTCAACGTATTTGGGTGCGGGGTTCAATGGACACATCAACTGTTTCTGTCTGTTGTTTTCAGATGGGTCTTTTCCTGTTGATGCTGCTGCTGCTTCTAATGTCTTGTTCCGTCTCTCTGATCTCTTCCAGGTCGGAGGCAATAAGCACACCATGAGTGACACACGCACGTGGGAAACCACCAACAGATCCACGTTCAACAGCTGTTTGAGGAGAACAGCAACAACGGACAGTGTTGACCGCACAGCCCAATGGGTTGACCTCTGTGGGCCGGGCAGGGCCACCGCTGCCTGACCGACAGCAGCCCGACATCACCACTACCACGGCCCAGTGTCGGCAGGGCAGCTCAGCTTCCCTCAAGTCCACCGACAGCAAGCCTCAGCCGGCCACCCTGACCCCGGAGCAGGCCATGAAGCAGTTCATGCCCAAGCTGACGGCCTTCGAGCACCATGAGATCTTCAGCTAYCCAGAGGTGTATTTCGCTGGCCCCAACGCCAAGAAGAGGCCGGGGGTGATCGGGGGGTCCAACAACGGAGGCTACGATGACGATCAGGGCTCCTACATCCAGGTGCCCCACGACCACGTCTCCTACCGCTACGAGGTTCTCAAGGTGATCGGCAAGGGCAGTTTCGGTCAGGTGGTGAAGGCCTACGACCACAAGGCCCACTGCCACGTGGCGCTGAAGATGGTGAGGAATGAGAAGAGGTTCCACCGCCAGGCGGCTGAGGAGATACGGATCCTGGAGCACCTGAGGAAGCAGGACAAAGACTCCAACATGAACGTGATCCACATGCTGGAGAACTTCACATTCCGTAACCACATCTGCATGACCTTTGAACTCCTCAGCATGAACCTCTACGAGCTCATCAAGAAGAACAAGTTCCAGGGCTTCAGCTTGCCGCTCGTCAGGAAGTTCGCCCACTCTATCCTGCAGTGTCTGGACTCGCTGCACAAGAACCGGATCATCCACTGTGACCTGAAGCCAGAGAACATTCTCCTGAAGCAGCAGGGACGCAGCGGGATCAAGGTGATCGACTTTGGCTCCAGCTGCTACGAGCACCAGCGGGTTTACACCTACATCCAGTCTCGTTTCTACAGAGCTCCCGAGGTCATCCTGGGGTCACGCTATGGGATGCCTATTGACATGTGGAGCCTGGGCTGTATCTTGGCAGAGTTGCTCACCGGGTACCCTCTGGTGCCGGGCGAAGACGAAGGAGATCAGCTGGCATGCGTCATCGAGCTGCTGGGCATGCCCTCGCAGAAACTTCTGGACTCTTCCAAGAGAGCCAAGAACTTTGTGAGCTCCAAGGGTTACCCCCGGTACTGCGCGGTGACGACCCTGCCGGACGGCTCGGTGGTGCTGAACGGGGGGCGCTCCCGCCGGGGCAAGCTGAGGGGACCSCCGGGGAGCAAGGAGTGGGTGACGGCCTTGAAGGGCTGCGATGACCCTCTGTTCCTGGACTTCATCAAGCAGTGTCTGGAGTGGGACCCTGCCGTGCGCATGACCCCCAGCCAGGCCCTCAGGCACCCCTGGCTCAGGAGGCGCTTGCCCAAACCTCCCACGGGGGACAAAACGGCGGTGAAGCGTATCACCGACGGGGGCTCTGGTGCTATCACGTCAATCTCCAAATTACCCCCCACCTCGGGCTCCACCTCCAAGATAAGGACTAACCTGGCACAAATGACGGACGCTAACGGGAACATCCAACAGAGGACATGTTGCCAAAACTAGTCAGTTGAAGGAATGTAAACAGCGCTAGTTCGTCGTCTAATCTAGGATATCTCTTTCTTACTTGGTTTGGTTTTTTTTTAAATGGAGAGATGATTGTGTTTCTATCTCTGAGAGCAAAAAACAACCGGGGAAGCCGAACAGTACTAGTCACATACTAGTCCCAGTACTAGTCACAGTACTAGTCACAGTACTAGTCACAGTACTCAACAGTGTGGTTTTTAGACAGAGGGGTTTATTCAGCGTTATTATTCACTGCATCATTGTTTAGCAGCTCTGTAGCAGCTTTTATCTAAATATAAACAAGACAACAACATGAAAGTGGTCATCATGAAGGGAACAATGCTTTTAGGTGTTTAGTCTCAGGACTGTGTGCTATGAGGGCAGGGGGCTACCGTTCACACAATCTGGCCCAAGCAGAGATTGATAACCCGGGCATGATAGTGGAGAATAACAGAATGGATGGCTGGCACCGATAAACACATGTCGATAACTAACTCATATCAGACAGTCTGAAGATATTTAGGTCTGCTTCTCTACCGTATCTCATTGATATTGTGACATTAAATAGCTGTGAGAAAGTTTTTTTTTTAAATAAGATAATAGTATGATGAGGGGAGAGGAGAGGAGGGGAGAGGAGAGAAGAAGGGAGGGGCGGAGGAGAGGAGAGGAGGGGAGGGAGAGAGAAGGGAGGGGGCGGAGGGAGAGGAGAGGAGGGAGATGAGAGGAAGGAGGGGAGAGAGAAGGGAGAGGAGGAGAGGGAGGGGGAGGAGAGGAATGGCATCTATAAAATATGAGCTGTTGTAAGTTATAAGGTGCTATTCCTTGGTACAGCTGCTGTGAACTGTATATCCTCACAGCAAAACAATGGTGCTTTTATTGGACAATGGATGTATGAGAGATTTTGGAGCAAAAATGTCTATTTGTTTCGTTCTAGCAGATCATTGGATG
>NW_019950888.1:5630-7167 GCF_002910315.2 Salvelinus sp. IW2-2015 | reverse complement strand
AAGATTTGGGAAGAAGGCCAAGGGATCACATGACCAAGGTCAGAATAAGCATAGGGCGAGGTAGAAAGAGAATGTATCTCTAAACAGTGGACTATGAACAGGTAAATGGACAGTGTAAAGTGTGAGAGATTAAGGGGTGGGCAGAGAGAAGGAGGGATAGACAGAGAGAAGGGGGGGTATATAGAGAGGCTCCTTCAGGCCAGGACTCCTGCCAGCCAGGACCAGACATGACGCCTGCAGAGGGAGAGGCCGGCACAGCCAGTGGTGGGGGTGTCAGGCTGCATAGTGGGCTGCAGGAGCAGTTTAGAGGGGAGCCTCCAGCAAAGCGACAAATACTTGGCCTGCTGCCTTTTCCTGTCTTCTTGTAACGCACCACTGTATCTATTAACCTCTGGGGAAATGATTTGTCTACATTTAAGACTAGCTATACTGTATGGTAGAATTACTTGAAGAATGTTTCTGGTAGCTATACTGTATGGTAGAATTACTTGAAGAATGTTTCTGGTAGCTATACTGGACTGTATGGAGAATTACCTTGAAGAATCTGGTGTTAACTGTATGGTCGTCTATCTAAATAGAATTCTAGTGCAATTATCAATCAATTGTGACTCCAATTGATTGCCAAACCTTTCATTTAGTATCTTCAAAGATGTCTAAAACTAGGGTTTTTTGAAAAACGTCTCCATATTAGCAAGGGAATGGAGAAATACCCTCTGAGAAACGTTAACAGCTGTTTAGTGAAACAAACGCTGCTTAGCATTGTTGTAGCTACTATTAGTGTTAATTTATTGAAAGGAATCTACATTATGAGTAATGTATCTGTTGCAGCTGGGATGGCATGCTTGGGTAGGCCGCTCCTCTTGGCCCATCATGAGCTGATCAGCACCGCGCCCAGTTTAAAATTTGGAATCTCTTCCAGCGTTTTTTTTGAGGGTTTTGTTCTGGGTTTTTCTGAGAGATTCATGTTTGTGCTGGGAATCTATAATTCAGGCCCCCTCTCCCTTGTTTTTTCTTCCGCAACTCCAGGCTCGATTAGTCATGCCTTAGGTCGGGCTGCAGCTCTCCAGTGGGCCTGTGTATCTCTAGTGCCGGAGAGAGATATTGGAAACAAAACAAAAACAAAATGAAAAAATGAAAGAACACAAAGACAAAACTAAATTTGGTTATAAAAATTGATTGCCAGGGAAGGGGTGCATCACTTCTCCCATACCCATTTATTTAAGTTAATACTTCACACGACTGACAAAAAGGCCTCACATACTATACCTGTTCTTTAGATCTACTCAATGGTTGGATTTTCACATTAGTCCAAGGGACCCTGGCATTCCACAAAAGAAAAATTTTGTTCCAAGAAATAAGGCAATGGTTCTTAAAATTACATACTACTGTATCTAAGACGTACTACTGACAAGAAAGCCACACTTCTATTAAACAAATGGCAACAGTACTCAACAGAAATCTGCTTCAATGTGTTTTGTGGAGTCATTTTTCATGAAACTCAATACATCTATACATTCTTGGGTTTCTTACATCAATG
>NW_019950888.1:0-996 GCF_002910315.2 Salvelinus sp. IW2-2015 | reverse complement strand
ATAGACTAGAAACCACTAGCCATTTGGAATAAAGAATTTGTAGTAGTCCATCTACTGAAATATACACTGAGTGTACAAAACATTAGGAACACCATTCCTAATATTGAGTGGCAACCCTTTTGCCCTCAGAACAGCCACAATTCATCGGGGCATGGACTCAAGGTGTCGAAAGCGGTCCACGGGGAATCTAATGTGTCAAGTTGGCTGGATGTCCTTTGGGTGGTGGATCATTCTTGATAGACACGGGAAACGGTTGAGCGTGAAAAACTCTGCAGCGTTGCAATTCTTGACACACTCAAACCGGTGTGCCTGGCACCTACTACCATACCCCGTTCAAAGGCACTTAAATATTTTGTCTTGTCCATTCACCCTCTGAATGGTACACATACACAATCCATGTCGCAATTGCCTCAAGGCTGAAAAATCCTTCTTAAACCTGTCGCCTCCCATTCATCTACATTGATTATAGTGGATGACATCAATAAAGYGTCATAGTTTTCACCTGGTCAGTCTATGTCATGGAAAGAGCACAGTCCATCACTGTAAGATGTGATACTGAAATTGTATATGGTTATATTATCTAAAAGATAATGGTGCAACACTAATAAATCTAATATTATTTTATAACAAATGCGCTTTCTCCCGCGTTAGATACAGTCGCTGTCCGCAGTTCTGAAACAATCTTCAGTGCGCTGTAGAATTGGCACCTTTCCCTTTGTTGCCATGTGCATAATAGCAAAGTTAACCAGCATATTGGGATTGACAACAACGCGGCAGAGGCAGCAGCAGCAACGAGGAAACAGCCGTAACCTGATTGTCTAAGAAAATTGAGGAAACCCCAACTTAATTAGGTCTATAATCAATAGCCTAACTGTTAAATGTGCCTGGCTTTATAAATCAGCTGTACATATCTACAGAAATAAGACCGATCTTTATAAATCATCCGTACATATCTACAGAAATAAGACCGATCTTTATAAATCATCCGTACATATC
>NW_019950887.1:0-7167 GCF_002910315.2 Salvelinus sp. IW2-2015 | reverse complement strand
ATGGGACCAGTATCAGGAAGACAGAGGAGTTCTGGACCATTACACCAGCCCACATGTCAGGACAAGACAACCCAAGCTCCGTCAGCCACGGGGCAACACAATTGCGTTTCACGCCTGCCCAATGCGCAACAGAGTCTGACCACTTCTTCCTTCCCTTAACGATGCATAATGAGAGGAGTTTTACACTTAGGACACACAGCTCATGTACAACCCCCGCGAGTGAAACTGTGGGAGTGAGGCAATACGGGAGAGACAGAGGAGAAGAGAGAAAAGAAGGGGAACGCAGCTAAGAGAGAGGAGAAAGAGGGAGAAGAGTGTTGGTGTGTGTATGCGCTGATTTGAAGTCAAATGCTTAAGGTTCAGAACACAACAGTGCTGAAAGAGAACAGAGATATAGACAGTAAAAGAAGAGTACATGTGGTCATAGGCATAGAGTGAGACAAAAGAGAAGATCGAAACAGAGGGGGGGGGGGTGGAGAGCACAGAGAGAGAGAGAGATTAACTGCAGCAAAACCACTTAACGAGTGGGGAAAAAAACAACTGCTTGTGAGTCTAAACAAGTGGGTCCTGCAGCACTCACCTTGCGAGGTGGAGGAGAGAGCTTCACCCCTCAGAAGAGCCAACAGGAAGGAGAGACAACAGCCCGGGGGCCGAGCCCAGTAGCTCCGCAAGTCTGTTACATGTAGAGCTACAAAGCTAAACTTCGGCTCCCTACGAAGCCCGCAGTGAAGGAAAAGGACCTTCTGCGAAATGGAATCAGTCTGCATCTTCCCCATGTTACCTCCACGTCCCGAACACGCAGGCTCGCTTCTAGCTTCTGAGGCTTCCCTCACAACAGGACACAAACCAACACTATCCTGCTCATGCCCAAAACACTCCTCAGATTATATATACCCCTCTGTCCAGCCGGCACTGAGCTACAGCTCAGAAGAAACAGATGCAGACCAGTTAGATCGCCTTGCAGGGAAATATACAAGCAGAATGTTTTATGCAGAGATGAGGAGAGAGTCGAGAGCTAAGAGAGCTGCAAGATCAATCAGTTATTCTTAATCAGTTTCCCCGTCAGCATCTCCGTGGGAAGAGGCTATGAGGTAGCCCAAATCGTGAGTCAGGGCTGCTGGCTATCAGTGTGGTTGTTGACCAAAGGATGACAGTTCGTGCTGCTCTGGGTGTCAATGTGTTTTTTAAAGCCAGCACCTCACACACAGCACACAAACACATTGGTGCACACACGCACAACAAATACATAATTGTGTTGTGTACAGTTGTATATTTAGAAGGAGGAATCCCTTAGAAAACTCTACCATTAGTTACCCTAGCTTGCTAGTGCAACATCAGAGTGAGTGAAAGCGCTAGCTGCAAATTAAACAAACCCTACATATTATAGCTGCTGCTTTCCTAAGTGTGTTTCAAAAGTCTGTTGTATGCTTACCATGTTAGTAACACTATTTTTACAATTTGTTTTCATGGCAGGATCCAACTGAACAGCAAGTGTTGCTAAACCAGTGGTGTAATAGTACTGAGATTAAAAAATACGTTTAAAGTTCTACTTAAGACTTTTTTTGGGGGTATATGTGCAATTATCTATTTATTTTTGTCAACTTTTACGTTTTACTTCACTACAGTCCTAAAGAAAATAATGTACTTTTACTCCATAACATTTCCCTGATACCCAAAGTACTCGTTCATTTTGAATGCTTAGCAGAACAGGAAAAATGGTCAAATTCACTACACTTATCAAAAAAACACGTGTCATCCCTACTGCCGTCTGATCTGCAGAGTCAATAATCACAAAGCATAATTGTAAATAATGTCTGAGTGTTGGAGTGCCCTGGCTATCCATGACATTTTTAAAACAATAAAATGGTGCTGTCTGGTTTGCTATATAAGAATTGAAGAGATGTTATACTTATTTTAGCAATTACATTTACTTGTGAAATTAAGTATTTTTAGAATGAAATACTTTGACTTTTATTCAAGTAGTATTTTTACTGGGTGACTAACTTTTACTTGAGTAACTTCCTATTAAGGTATCTATACTTTTACTTAAGTATCACAATTGGGTACTTTTTCCACCACTGGTGCCAACCAGAAATACACTGTGTGTGTATGTGTGTGTGTGTGTTTGGTTAGGTTTTGTGATGTACAGTATGGTATTTCAAATATTAGATTCACAGTCAACCAATAAGGTGGAAAGCATCCACATATTATTTCAAAAGGTCAGTGGTGGGTTGTTCCACCTCAAAAAGCACAAGAAAGAGGATTTACACCCACCATCTCAGATTGTTCTGAAATCGTTTCTGTTGTTAGAAACATAAGCTTAGCATTCCTGCAACATTATTTTGTTGAGATATTAAGCTAATTGATTGCACCCAAATTGGCCATTTTAAATGTATACGATTCATATAATATTCAATAAATATAGTGCCAAACATCCAATTTGGACCAAACTTTTTTCTAACAATGAGTTAGACATGAGGAATCCAGAGAAATTGTCAAAAGCCACTCACGGACCACCAACACCCCACGCCAATTTATTTGAGTATTATATGAATCCTATAAATTAAAAATTGCCAATTTGGGTGCAATCAATTAGCTTAATTTCTCAGAGTTCAAATTATATTTCAACAAAGTATATTTCAACAAAATAATGTTGCAGGACATTTGATCTGTTTCTAACTACAGAAATATTTTCAGAACAATCTGAGATAGTGGGTGTCATGGCTTGCTGAAATGACATGGAATGATCCAGGTGTGTTCATACTATAATGTGATTCCAGGATACTCTCTTCTGTGAATCTCAGAACCAACAGAATGACTCGATATAACTCATCACCATTGGCACTGATAAACACTGTACGGGCCTAACTCCAAAAAGCACAGACACTACTCTCATTATCACTTGAATCAGCACATCTATCCTGAACAAAAATATAAACACAACATGTAAAGTGTTGATCTGATGTTTCATGAGCTGAAATAAAAGATCCCCGGAATTTTCCATATCCACAAAAATATTATTTCTCTCAAATGTTGTGCACAAATGTGTTTACATCCCTATTAGTGAGCATTTCTCCTTTGCCAAGATAATTCATCCACGTGACAGGTGTGGCATATCAAGAAGCTGATTAAACAGCATGATAATTACACAGGTGCACCTTGTGCTGGGACAATAAAAGGCCACTCTAAAATGTGCAGTTTTGTCACACAACAGAATGCCACAGATGTCTCAAGGTTTGAGGGAGCGTGCAATTGGCATGCTGACAGCAGGAATGTGCACCAGAGCTGTTCAGTTCTCTACCATAAGCCACCTCCAACGTTGCTGAGAATATGTCAGTACGTCCAACTGGCCTCACAACCGCAGACAACGTGTAACCACACCAGCCCAGGACCTCCACATCTGGCTTCTTCACCTGCGGGATCATCAGACCAGCCACTTGGACAGCTGATGAAACTGAGGAGTATTTCTATCTGTAATATAGCCCTTTTCTGGGGAAAAAACTAATTCTGATTGGCTGGACCTCGCTCCCCAGTGGGTGAGCCTGGCTCCCCTGTGCCCCTGCCCAGTCATGTGAAATCCAGAAATAGAGCCTAATGAATTTATTTCAAATGAATAACTCAGTAAAATCGTTGAAATTCTTGCGTTTACATTTTTGTTCAGTATACATCTCCTGATGGCTCTCACTACTGCCATCTACACCGATTACAGTCAACGCCAAAGGTTCTAAGCCGTTTCTAGACCGGGTTTTTGTGACCAAACCACAGAGCTGAGATTAGAATGAAGTCAGGGTTCAAAGTTGAAAGGTGAAACCTTACTTGTGCTGCTGTCGCTGATGGTCTCTTGGCTGGCGCTGCAGAGGGATGATATAGGGTTGATTGACAGGGAGGCAGGACAGGACACTGGCTCTTGGTACTCAGGGAGTTGCGGGGCTGCGGCAGCGGAGGCCTCGGAGCGAACCGCGCATCATGGCTGTCACACAGGGGGTGACCTCGTGAAGGGAATGGACTGTCCAATGAGAGATACCAATGGCCACTTGGCCCCGAGATGCAAACCCTGAAGGAATATTAATATCTCAGACTGAAAGACTTCTCAAAACATAGACTCCCTTCTATAACACATAACCCTGGAAAGCATGTGAATGTGAACACTTGTCCTTGCAACTTGCAACTTAGTCTTAATTTCTCTACACGCAATGTCAGGTTCTTTGAAATCCTTGATATTGAATAGATCCAGAAAGGCAGACATTGCAGAAAAATCCATTCCTTGAAACCCAGGGAAATGATGTGATATTATTCAAATATATTCTTGTTTCATAAATGAAACTAGGTTGTTGCTCTTGGGAGGATTGAGTTTCACTTACGTTACATTTCCCATTATCTCAGAAAATCAGGTTCCGCTTCCCTAGTTGAACCAACTTAGCAAAATGCTGACATGTATTTCGCTCTCCCAGTTCAAAATAAAAAATGGGGGGGGGGGGGGGGGCTATTCATAACAATGACTGCCTCTCTAGTGGTTGCATGTTGCCAACTCCATGAACTGTCCTTGTGTCCGTTGTTTGAGTAGCATCTTCGTTTTCGCTTGTCCGTGTTGTGTCCTACTTTCCAATACATCTTGGTTGAAGATATCAGAACTAATATGAGGAGCTACTTATGACAAAAAGTATGTTTTGACCGTTGATACAACTATAATCTATATAAAAGGTATGGTGAAAACTATTCACCTGCAAGCACTTTGGGAAGTCTGTCAAATTCTGTAAAATCTAGAATTAATAAGTAAAATTGGTAACATTAATAGCATGCTGCATAGTGTACATTTAACTTGAATTGATTTAACAGAGTTTACTTTATGCATTTGACTTCCTTTTGAAGCATACCACATGAAAGTTGCTAACAACAAACCCAACAATCCTCAAAGCATTGTATGACGAATGTCTCTGGTCCACAGCTCAAGGGCATCACACCCAAAGAGCAAAGACGAGGAAGCGCTTCTTTAGCTTCTGGGGCGGAAACACAACCCCAGCACATTATAGAGATACACTTCAAATGAGTGAATTTGGCTATTTCAGGCCACAACCATGGCTGGCAATCTCCATAACAAACATTGACATAGGAATTGGCCCATTCTGAAGAGTCTAGAGCCTTCTTATTAATGCTGTGCTAAAGCATCAGTAAGACAGTAAGCATAATTCATTGCATTTTTATTAGGCTATACATTAACACTGAAGCAAGCACTAAAAATGAATTAAGAATGTAGGGGAAAATGTATCGCCTCTACGGGTGGCAACTATATTTACTACTATTTTATTCATTAACATAATATCTTTATTTCCTATCATGCAAATCGTAGTGGGTCCCTGGGAAATCTCTCAACCTCTCATTGCAACTGTTTATGCTACTAGAATCTATAGCAATACAAGGTAATGCCACACCTGCGTGTGCTTCAGGTGCCTCCTAAAACCTCCATGCATGAGCTGTTTGAATGATACAGGTGTTTCTAAGCACATCTCTTGTCTCAAGTCATCATAAAAAATAAAATTCCCTGCCTAAGCTCTCTGAGGAGACGTGAGGCCCAGATCACCCTGCCAGCACTCCTGCCCTCTTAGAGGAGCCAAGGTACAACGTACTAATGCAGTGCTAGAATTGGGCTAGGATTTGTATTATTTGTATTTATTAGGATCCCCATTAGGCAGCAGCTATCTTCTTTCTGGGGTCAGCAACAAGTAAATCAATAAAATGTTAATGGGTCTCAATACACCATATTTACAGATGTTTTGTGGGTGTAGCGAAATGCAAGTGTTCCTAGCTTCCAACGAGTGCAGTAGTATCTCACAATTACAAGCAATACACAATCTAAAAGTACTAAAATAAAGCTGGCATATAGGACAATACATATACATGACATCATTTTCATAACACTTTTCACAAACACATTAAGTATGTTACCTCAGGCCTTTCTTTTTAACCTTTTCTTTCTTCAAACTCCACCAAAACTACAATACAAAAATCCATGTGTACTTGTGTGTAGACAGTGGGTGTATTATCATGTGTATTGGCGTGTGTCGTGCCTGTGTGTGTCTCTTCACAGTCCAACTGTCCATAAAGTGTATTATACTTTGTTTTAAATTCATCATTACAGTGCATCGGAAATTGATTCAAGACCAACCTTCCCTATTTTTCTACATGTTGTTTATTCTAAAAATAATTAAAGTTAAATGTTTTCCGCTCAATCACATATTGTATGCCCATAATGACAAAGCGAAAAGCTGGTTGAACATTTTAGCAAATGTATAAAAATAAAAAAAACAGGGGGTCCGAGGTAGCCGCAGCGGTCTATAGACACTGCATCGCCAGCCGCTACAGTATCCGGTTTCGATTCCGGGCTGGTGTTGCAGCCGGCTGCGACCAGGGGAGTTCCAATGAGGCGGCGCTAACATTGGTCAGCGTCTGTCCGGGTTAGGGGGGTTTGGGCCGCTGGATGGTCTTGTCCCCATCGTGGCTCTAGCAAATCCTTTGTGCGGCCGGTGCGCCTCAAGCTGACCTGGTCGTCAGTTAGAAGGTGTTCCTCCGACACAATTGGCGGCTGGGCTTCTGAGTTAAGCGACAGTGTGTTCAAGAGAGCAGCGCGGCTTGGCGGGTCGTGTTTCTTAGGAGCATGGGCTCTTGACCTTCGCCTCTCTCTGAGTCCGTACTGAGAGTAAGCAGCGATGGGACAAGGACTGTAAACTACCCAATTGATATTCGAACGAAATTGGGGAGAAAAAGGGTAGAAAAGTAATGTAAACTTTAAAAATATTAATAAGTAAAACGGCCCCAAAAATTCAGAAATATCTCAGACCCTTGCTTTTAGAGACTCAATAATTAGCCACTCATGCATTCAGTTTCCATTGATCATCCTGAAGTGTTTCTACAACTTGATTGGAGTCCACCTGTGTCAATTCAATTTGATTGACATCAATTTGGAAAGGCACACACCTGTCTATATAATGTCCACAGTTGACAGTTGCATGTGCAGAGCAAAAAGCGAGTTATGACTTGAAGAATTATCCGTAGAGCTCCAGGACAGGATGTGTTGAGGCACAGATCTGGGGAAGGTAAAAAAACATAAGGTCCCCAAGAAAAAAAAGAATCCAATTTATTGGCACATGCACTGAAACAACCTTACAATTA
>NW_019950886.1:0-7170 GCF_002910315.2 Salvelinus sp. IW2-2015 | reverse complement strand
CATTCCATTTATACCCACCTTCCAGTTAGCCATTCCATTTATACCCCCCACCTTCCAGTTAAACCATTCCATTTATACCCACCTTCCAGTTAACCATTCCATTTATACCCACCTTCCAGTTAACCCATTCCATTTTATACCACCTTCCAGTTAACCATTCCATTATTACCCACCTTCCTGTTAGCCATTCCATTTATACCCACCTTCCAGTTAACCATCCATTTATACCCACCTTCCAGTTAGCCATTCCATTTATACCCACCTTTTCAGTTAGCCATTCCATTTATACCCACCTTCCAGGTTAGCCATTCCTTTATACCCACCATTCCAGTTAGCCATCTCATTTTACCCACCTTCCAGTTAGCCATTCCATTTATACCCACCTTCCAGTTAGCCATTCCATTTATACCCACCTTCCAGTTAGCCATTCCATTTATACCCACCTTTCCAGTTAGCCATTCCATTTATACCCACCGTCCAGTTAACCATTCCATTTATACCCACCTTTCAGTTAACCATTCCATTTATACCCACCCTCCAGTTAGCCATTCCATTTATACCCACCTTCCAGTTAACCATATCCATTTATACTCACCTTCCAGTTAACCATTCCATGTATACCCACCTTCCAGTTAGCCATTCCATTTAATGCGTCTTCTAATATCATAAATCAATTCACACCAACATTAAACAGACTGCCAGAGCATCTGAAGCCTCACTCATTAGCTCCCTCTATTGGGCATACCTACAAACACACTGGCAGCCTTAGTCTACATTTCACTATGCCTGAATGGAAACGTGTTCATCCTCTGTTTTCTCTCTCTCTCTTTTCATCAATACCGACAGAAGCTGGTGTCCCGTGCTGGTGTCACGTGCTGGTGTCCCGTGCTGGTGTCCCGTGTTGTGATTTCCAGCTGGTGTCCCGTGCTGGTGTCACGTGCTGGTGAGTGACTCTCCTTTTGGTGGATGACTATCAAACCTTATCTGGGTCCCAAATGGCACCCTATTCACTTCTTAGTGCACTACTTTAGACCAAGGCCATAGGGTGCACTATATAGGGAATAGGGTGTCATTTAGGTTGTGGCTCTTCTCTATATTTAGCCACTCCAGACCTATATGTAATTGACCTGATGTGTTTATCTGTGTATCATACGTCCTGACGGTGATTGTTCCTTTCAGAAGATTCCTTTTAACTGCTGTTGATGTTTTTTCTTAGTTTGGAAATGAAAAGTAGCTTGTTGTTCCTATTCCAAAGTAAGCAGATGAATATTGATGTTTATAAAAGGGTAGAAAGACAGACAATGTCTTACTGTTTTACAAAATAGGACTTCAAGGCTGTTTTTGTCGCTTGTTGTTTTATAAAAAAGGCCACTGGTATGAAATTAAAGTTGTCTCGTTTGAATAAAGACAGCTGAAGAGTGAGTTTGGCAGATGGCAGCTATGATCACCATGACAACACTTTATTTAACACGGTCTTAATGAAACGGAAATGACAGTGTCACAAACAGAAGACGTGTGTTATTAGATGTCATGTCCATTCATGTCCACTCATTTCAAAACACAGAATTAACTCTCTACTTAAGCACAGAACAGGTTACTCTGGAGAATGTAAAACACAACACAAACACTATGTCTCAAGAAGCATAGTCCTACTCTTACTGTAGCTATGGGTCGGATTGTACAGAATGTTTACCTGGAGGAACATGGGGGAGGGTCATACTTTTATCATTTCCATCAAGGGGAGGGTTTAGCATTCAATCTAGTCCAGAGGAGTGTTTAGCATTCAATCTAGTCCAGGGGAGGGTTGAGCATTCAATCTAGTCCAGGGAGGGTTTAGCATTCAATCTAGTCCAGGGAGAGCTTAGCATTCAATCTAGTTCAGGGGAGGGTTTAGCATTCAATCTAGTCCAAGGGAGGGTTTAGCATTCCATCTAGTCCAGGGGAGGGTTTAGCATTCAATCTAGTCCAGGGAGGGTTAACATTCAATCTAGTCCAGGGGAGGGTTTAGCATTCAATCTAGTTCAGGGGAGGGTTTAGCATTCAATCTAGTTCAGGGGAGGGTTTAACATTCAACTAGTTCAGGGGAGGGTTTAGCATTCAATCTAGTCCAGGGGAGGGTTTAGCATTCAATCTAGTCCAGGGAGGGTTTAACATTCAATCTAGTTCAGGGGAGGGTTTAGCATTCAATCTAGTTCAGGGGAGGGTTTAGCATTCAATCTAGTTCAGGGGAGGGTTTAGCATTCAATCTAGTCCAGGGGAGGGTTTAACATTCAATCTAGTCCAGGGGAGGTTTAGCATTCAATCTAGTCCAGGGGAGGGTTTAGCATTCAATCTAGTCCAGGGGAGGGTTTAGCATCAATCTAGTCCAGGGGAGGGTTTAGCATTCAATCTAGTCCAGGGGAGGGTTTAGCATTCAATCTAGTTCAGGGGAGGGTTTAACATTCAATCTAGTCCAGGGGAGGGTTTAACATTCAATCTAGTCCAGGGGAGGGTTGATCATTCAATCTAGTCCAGGGGAGGGTTATCAAATTGTAATTGATGACATTTAAATATCCGTGTTTTAGAATGAAGATGCTTATTAGGCTATATATCGATGTGTTTCCAATGCCGCCCCATCATCTCTGATTCTCCTCTTGGGGGCGCTATATCAAGAGCGCCTATAGGCTTAGTGTGGTCTCAATCGAATGATATATAGCCCCTAGGCTATATGCTACGAATTGCATGATCAGAGAAGCACAGAGCAAAGCTATTTTTCTAAGAAAGCTGCTGGATGGTGTAAATACAACTAGTCTGCATTACACACTGCAGTGGATATTCCAACCCTGCTCTGCCTTGCTGATCAAACCTGTTTGTGTGCTGCCCAACCAATGGCTGTGCTGTGTAGCTCTACGGTGGCTCTAAGTGCCAGTTCAAGAGGAGAGTCAAAGGCTTCTTCTGAAAATCCTTTTTGATTAGGCCTAGTCCCCAAAAAATCACTATCTTGCACGGGACTAACCTGTAGACTATGTTCTGTTCTGTTTGTGAAGGAGAGCGTGAAGATGAGAAGAAGGACCGGAGGTGAACTTTGAAAGCTTGCTACTACTGTAATAGATTGGATTAGAAACAATATGTTTCTTTCCCATGATGTATTTATAAGATTTATTGACCTCACAATGAGACAGATTCACAATAACTTACATTGTGGAGCTGAAACTCGAAGCAGCAGCCAGGGCTCAATCTATGGAAAACGGACAGCTCCTGGGTGCTGAAAGTAACCAAATTAGAGTAGCCATAACTCATTTAAACCGTCTCCATTTTAATTAGACTTTATTAACAACAAGAGGGCTTTTGTGGGACCTATTTCTTCCTGTTGAATAGATACATTAAGATGTAGGTCTACCTGCTTGACAGACGACATTAGGCTATAGGCTGCTATATCCACAGATTTGTGTCGGTCAATTCCTCCCACCATGCACTCTTTAAATAGCCCACCTCCGGGTCAGTGAAGGGCTGTTAAGATAAAAACAAGACTCAAATTGAGGGGGGAATGAGAAGCTATGACACAGGCCTACCTTTTATTGAAGAAAATGGCAGAAAGTACAGGCCTACTCCTTGTTAGCTTGAGATTTTGAAGAAAATAAACAGATCCAATCATATAAAGAGATCTGTAACAACGCTTTGATCCTCTATGCTTGATGCCAGAAACAAGCTGTAAAATACCCGGGAAAGACGTGACTCCAACGCATATGTATATCATTGCTTCTTGACATTCAGAGGCTGAGCAACAACTACAGCTGAGGAGACAACAAAAAATAGACTTTGCTTAGGAGGTAATCTGATTCTGTCACTAGCAATTGATTAAGCTATTCACTTTCTGTTTCATAGAGATGTCGGGGTGGAAAGGTAGGCCTAACTTTTGAAAGTACATATAATCAGAATTCCTAATGACATCTTAGATTTCATTATTTGTAAAATAGGGACAGTTTCGTTGCAATAAAGACACGGATTTTACATTGATCCCCCATTTGTTTTTACACTGCTGCTACTTGCTGTTTATTATCTATACATAGTCACTTCACCCCACCTACATGTAAAAATGACCTCAACTAACCTGTACCCCCGCACACTGACTCGGTACCGGTGTCCCCTGTATACAGCCTCATTATTGTTATTTTATTGTGTTATTTTTTTAAATATATTTTTTTAAACTTTAGTTTATTTGTAAATACTTACCGTAAAAGCTTACTTACAAGCACTGTTGGTTAAGGGCTTGTAAGTAATCATTACACGGTAAGGTCTACACTTGTTGTATTCGGCGCATGTGACAAATAAAGTGTGATTTGATTTGGCATCGTAGGCCTAGCTCTCTGTTTACTCTTAGCCTGTAATCTGGGTAATTTGTGTTGGTATGAAAAAAAGATTCTGCTAATATGTAAACTGACAAAAGAATTGCATGAAATGTTTCTAAAAGGCTATTCTTTCTCGGAACTGGCAAATGTGTCACGTTCCTGACCTGTTTTCCTTTGTTTTGTATTCATTTTAGTTGGTCAGGCGTGTGAGTTGGGTGGGTTGTCTATGTTTGTATTTCTATGTTGGGATTTTGTGTTCGGCCTGGTATGATTCTCAATCAGAGACAGCTGTCAATCGTTGTCCCTGATTGAGAATCATACTAAGGCAGCCTGGGTTTCACTTGTGTTTTGTGGGTGTTTGTTCCTGTGTCAGCGTTTGGGCCACACAGGACTGTTTCAGGTTAGTCACGTTTGCGATAATAGATTGATGCGAGGCTTTTACTGTAAACGAGATCTTTCCACCCCGACTCTTGTCCACGGTTGTCTGCGAACCAACAACCTTCTGGTCCTCAGCCCTGTAAACCTTTTCTTCAAGCGTTCAGGGAGGGTTTAGGTCAAACATATTTTGCTGAAGGGAGGGCCATCCATTTTCATTTACAGAGAAGTCCGATTTTCTCCATGTAACCCTTATTTATGAATAACGTTCACTCCCTTACTGTCTTAAGCTGTCTGAAGTATTCTCAATTCAATAGCAGAGAGAATCCCAGATCAGTTTGTGCCAATAAAACCGGTGTGAAATGACTAGCTAGTTAGCGGTGGTGCACGCTAATAGCGTTTCAATCGGTGACGTCACTGGCACTGAGACCTTGAAGTAGTTGTTTGCCTTGCTCTGCAAGAGCCGCTGCTTTTGAGAAGCGATAAGTAACGATGCTTCGTGGGAAGCAGTTGTCGATGTGTTYAGAGGGTCCCTGATTCGAGTCCAGCTAGCGGCGAGGAGAGGGACGGGAAACAACACTGTGACACCAACTCCTAAGGTGGTCGAAAGAGGAGGAAGGGAAGCGCTACTAAGGTACACTATAGTATATTTTGGTAGATAGAAGGTGCTCTTTGGTAAAAGGTGTAAATCCTAAGGTGGTTGTTTGGCTCAGCAAGGAAGAATAGATACGGGCACAGATCTGGGACACCAGGACAGGGTTGGTTCCAGGCATAAGCGGTCGACTAGGGCTCACCGCGCTACTTCTGACCAGAACCCTAAGGGTATAGGGAAGTGGAGGGAATAGAGTGGTATTAGGAACGGATACACTGAGATGCTGTTGTTGGATGGTCTGTTGGAGTCAGGACAGTGTTCAGTGAAACATGAGGGAATAAAAAGGAGATGGATGGATGGAGTGAGAGAAGGAGGGAATAAAGGAGAGATGGATGGAGTGAGAGAAGGAGGGAATAAAGGAGAGATGGATGGATACATTCAGCGCTGAAGCTGTCTAAGGAATGGCACTGACTGAGAATGAAAATGAACTATAGTGGGTGTGTGAGCATCAATGCATTCACTGAATTAGTGTGTGTGTGTGTGTGTGTGTGTGTGTGTGTGGTTGACACTATTTACAGTATGTCATGTCTCACATCCACAGGAGAGGAATATTCTGGTTTCTAAACTAACACACACATTATAATTGGACACTTGTATTTAATATTAACCAACTGTGGTTCCAGGGAGGTTTTCCGTCTTCATGAAGCATGACAGAAAGACCAATGTGTTGCTCATTGCCTGTTGGCCTTCAACTGGAATTCTATGATTGTGTGTCTTCAGCCCTTGTCTTTACATATGTTTTTAGCCTTGGCCCTGCATCAAGTGATGACAAATACAGTTATTTCAGCCTTGTATAGCATTCTGTTATATGGCAGGTTTGAAGGGTGTGTGTGTGTGTGTGTGTGTGTGTGTGTGTTGTATTACTCAAAGGAGATAATACCTAATTTACTTTGGCAATGGACTGAGTGAACTTCTTCAAACCTGCCAAATGACAATATAAAAACAGAATATTATACAAAACTGAAAGCACTTTCTTTGTCATCACTGCATGGCACCCTATTCCATATATAGTGCACTACAACAGACGAGACCCATTCCCGAACTAGTGCACTATATAGGGACTAGGGTGTCATTTGGGACACATTCCAAGGCTATCTAAGGCCACGTACAGTGCATTTGGAAAATATTCAGACCACTTGACTTTTTTCCCACATTTGTTACATTACATTCTGAAATGTATTAAATAAAATCCTCATCAATCTACACACCATGCCCTATAAGACAAAGCGAAAATAGTAAAAAAACAAAACAGAAATAGCTTATTTACATAAGTATTCAGACCATTTACTATGAGATTCAAAATTTAGCTCAGGTGCATCCTGTTTCCATTAATCATCCTTAAGATGTTTCTACAACTTGATTGGAGTCCACCGGTTTAGAGTCCAGGCTCTGTCTCAGTGGTCTAAGACACTGCATTGCAGTGCTAGCTGTGCCACTAGAGATTCTGGGTTAGAGTCCAGGCTCTGTTCAGTGGTCTAAGACACTGCATTTACAGCACTAGCTGTGGCCACTAGGTTCAAGTCCAGGCTCTGTCGCAGCCGGCCGCAACCGGGAGACCCATGGGGCTGCGCACAATAGGCCAGCGTCGTCTGGGTTAGGGGAGGGTTGCGCACTAGCGACTCCTGTGGCGGGTCGGGCGCAGTGCACGCTTGACACGGTCGCCAGGTGCCCGGTGTTTCCTCAGACACATTGGTGCTTCCGGGTTAAGTGGGCGTTGTGTCAAGAAGCAGTGCAGCTTGGTCGGGTTGTGTTTCGGAGGACACACGGCTCTCGACCTTCGCCTCTCCCGAGTCCGTACGGGAGTTGCAGCGATGA
>NW_019950885.1:3586-7171 GCF_002910315.2 Salvelinus sp. IW2-2015 | reverse complement strand
TTTTTAAACTGGTTATGGTGCAAGGATGCACAAATGACAAAATCCTCTCAAACATCATGTATCAAATAACAGTTTTTTATTAAAATACAGTATATGTGCAAGTAGCTTGAACAGCAACAAATTCTCAGTTACAGAAACCTTAACTTGCTGACAGTGATACTCTACATGCACAAAAGTATGTGGACACCTGCTCGTCAAACATCTCAATCAAAATCATGGGCATTAATGTGGAACTGGTCCCCCCTTTGCTGCTGTACAGCCTCCACTCTTCTGGAAGGCTTTCCACTAGATGGTGGAACATTGCTGTGGGGGACTTGCTTCCATTCAGCCACAAGAGCATTAGTGAGGTCGGCACCGATGTTGTGCGATTAGGCCTGGCTCGCAGTCAGCGTTCCAATTCATCCCGATGGGGTGAGGTCAGGGCACTGTGCAGGCCAGTCAAGTTCTTCCACACTGATCTCGACAAACCATTTCTGTATGACGTATGCTTAGTGCACGGGGGCCTTGTCATGCTGGAACAGGAAAGGGCCTTCCCCAAAGTTGCCACAAAGTTAGTAGCACAGAATCATCTAGAATGTCATTGTCTGCTGTAGCAGTAAGATTTCCTTCACTTGAGGGGCCCGAACCATGAAAAACAGCCCAGACCATTATTGCTCCTCCACCCTTTACAGGTGCACTATGCATTGGGGCAGGTCGGGTTTTCTCCTGGCATCCGCCAACCCAGATTTATCCTTCAGACTGTCAGATGGTGAAGAGCGATTCATCACTCCTGAGAACGTATTTCCACTGCTCAGAGTCCAATGCGGCGAGTTTACACCCTCCAGCCAACCGTTTGCATTGCTCATGGTGATCTTAGGCTTGTGTGCAGCTGCTCGGCCACGGAAACCCATTTCATTAAGCTCCCGACAAACAGCTCTTGTGCTGACGTTGGTCCAGATGCAGTTTGGAACTCGGTAGTTAGTGTTGCAACCGAGGACATACGATTTTTACGCTTACGTGCTTCAGCACTCGCAGTCCTGTTCTCTGAAGTTGTGTGGCCTACCACTTCACGGCTGAGCCGTTGTTTCCTAGATGTTTACAGTTAACTGAGGCAGCTCTAGCAGGGATAGTGATGGACTGACTCTCTCTACCTCATATCACACAGGGTCTCTACTCCCTGTCTTACTCTATCACACAGGGTCTCTATCTCCTGTCTCTACTCTATCACACAGGACTCTACTTCCTGTCTCTACTCTATCACACAGGGTCTCTGCTCCTGTCTCTACTCTATCACACAGGGTCTCTACTCCCTGTCTCTACTCTATCACACAGGGTCTCTGCTCCCTGTCTTCTACTATCTATCACACAGGGTCTCTACTCCCTGTCTCTACCCTATCACACAGGGTCTCTACTCCCTGTCTCTACTCTATCACACAGGGTCTCTACTCCATGTCTCTACCCTATCACAATTTTCGTATATACGGGTTCGCTGTATCACCGCGCAGGGTAAAACAGGGAACTGGCAGCTGTTCTTATACCGTGATGACGTAGTTCCAACGCGTCTGTTGGCCTATCACAGTAGAGGCTGAGCGCGGTTTAGACTTTGCCCAGCCTATGCTGGCACYCGGACTTGTCCAAGTCCCTTAGTGCTCTCCTCTGTCCACATCTGGTTGTTGGGTAGATTAGATCCGTCTTGTGTCTGTCGATTCTACACTGAAACAGTTCCTAATATGGTATTGTCCAGTAATCTACCCTCCCTGGTTGGCTTAGAGAGATGCACCCCTCCCCTCTCCAGATTGACCACAGCTTTTATGGCCTGTCACTCAATGTTGGTCAGTCTTTACTCACATACATCTGTATTGTTTGTGTGTGTGTGTAACAAAACAATATTCATCTTCATACAATATGGTAGCAGGCTATAGTGCATAAACATAAATCCTAACAGGATAAAATACGTCTCTCTTTGTCGCTAAGTTATACAGTATTTAACGTCATCCCTGGATAAAATACATCGCTCTTTGTCGCTAAGTTATACAGTATTTAACATCATCCCTGGATAAAATACGTCTCTCTTTGTCGCTAAGTTATACAGTATTTAACGTCATCCCTGGATAAAATACGTCTCTCTTTGTCGCTAAGTTATACAGTATTTAACATCATCCCTGGATAAAATACGTCTCTCTTTGTCGCTAAGTTACACAGTATTTAACATCCAAACAAAGAATGAGTTGGAAGATTAGCGGTGAAATGGTCTTTTTAACTAACTTCATCCCAGCAGTCGGATGGTAACAAAACGTAGCACTTCTTCTGCTTCACTCCAAAGCATCTTGTAGTTCTAGTTTCTCTCCCTCCTCTCTGATTTGGGTCAGATGTCCCTAGTCCTGACTGTAGCAGAGGAGAGGCGGCAGGAGGAGAGGCGGCAGGAGGAGAGGCCTAGGAGTTCAGGAGAAGTCCAGAGGGTTGAGGAGATACAGCGCTGCAGGCAGCTGGAGGAGGAACTCTACTAATGCAGTTGATTGGTGACATGAACATGTATTGGGGATTTATTATGGATCCCCGTTAGTTCCTGCCAAGGCAGCAGCTACTCATCCTGGGGTTTATTATGGATCCCCATTAGTTCCTGCCAAGGCAGCAGCTACTCTTCCTGCAGGTACACCGCCTTCATAATCAAACTGGTTAGTCAGGTCAACACACCTCATAATAAACTGTAGTCAGGTCAACACAGCTTCATAAATAAATGTTAAGTCAGGTCAACACCAGCCTTCAATAATAAACTGTTAGTCAGGTCAACACAGCCTTCATAAATAAACTGTTAGTCAGGTCAACACAGCCTTCATAATAAACTGTTAGTCAGGTCAACAAGCCTTCAATAATTAAACTGTTAGTCAGGTCAACACAGCCTTCATAATAACTGTTAGTCAGGTCAACACAGCCTTCAATATAACTGTAGTCAGGTCAACACAGCCTTCATAATAAACTGTTTAGAGGGTCAACGACAGCTTCATAATAAACGTTAGTCAGGTCAACCAGCCTTCGATATAACACTGTTAGTCGCGTCAACACAGCCTTATAATAAACTGTAGTCAGGTCAACACAGCCTTCATAGGATAGAAACTGTTAGTTCAGGTCAACAGCCTCTTCTAATAAAGCTGTTAGTCAGGTCAACACAGCCTTCATAATAAGCTGTTAGTCAGGTCACAGCAGTAAAGCCTTCATAATAAACTGTAGTCAGGTCACAGCCTTCATAATAACTGTTAGTCAGGGTCAACACAACCTTCATAATAAATGTAAGTCAGGTCAACCAGAGGCAGCTTCATAATAAACTGTTAGTCAGGTCAACACAGCCTTCATAATACACTGTTAGTCAGGTCAACACAGCCTTCATAATAAACTGTAAGTCAGGTCAACACAGCCTTTATAATAAACTGTTAGTCAGGTCAACACAGCCTTCAATGATATAACTACATAAATTGTTTTACAACAACACAACAGTGGTTACACCTGCAACCATGCCTAGGCACGGTAAACAATACATGCAGTAAAGAGGTCAATGGAACTCGAACAAATCTCTGGAATGCCATGGAAAGCCATTGGAGGAAGATATGA
>NW_019950885.1:0-3233 GCF_002910315.2 Salvelinus sp. IW2-2015 | reverse complement strand
TAATAATAGTTTAGTCAGGTCAACACAACCTTTTAATAAACTGTAAGTCAGGTCAACACAGCCTTCATAATAAAACTGTTAGTCGGTCAACAACAGCCTTCATAATACACTGTTAGTCAGGTCAACACAGCCTTCATAATAAACTGTAAGTCAGGTCAACACAGCCTTCATAATAAACTGTAGTCAGGTCAACACAGCTTCAAGATCTACGCTTATTTTCACACGTGGACACTGCTACCATGCCTGGCACGGTAAACAATACATGCAGTAAGAGGTCAATGGAACTCGAACAAATGCTCTGGAGAATGCCATGGAAACGCATGGAGGAAGATACCTACTCTCCTCATTCCCCAGCAAAACTAGGTACATTTCACAAGAGTATAATTGCTTGCATAGATGTTAACCCCTACAGTGTGTGAATGTTTTTAAATAGTATAAACTGCCTTAATTTTGCTGGCAGGAAGGGTAGGCTGCTGCTTGGCAGAACGGTACGGGGACCATAAGTAAACACGGAAGAGTAGGCTGCTGCTTTGGCAGGAACTACGGGGATCCATAATAACCCGAGGAGAGTGCTGCTGCCTTGGCAGGAACTAACGGGATCCATAATAAACCCCAGGAAGAGTAGCTGCTGCCTTGGAGCGATACGGGATCCATCATAAACCCAGAAGAGTAGCTTGCTGCCTTGGCAGAGAACTAAGGGGATCCATAATAAACCCCCAGGAAGAGTAGCTGTTGCTGTTCAGGAACTATGGGAATCCATAAAACTCAGGAGAGTAGCTGCTGCCTTGCAGAACTAATGGGGATCCATAATAAACGCAGGAAGAGTAGCTTGCTGCCTTGGCAAGAACTAAATGGGGATCCATAATAACCTCAGGAAGAGTAGCTGCTGCCTTGGCAGGAACTTATGGGATCCATATAAACCTCAGGAGAGTAGATGCTGTCTTGGCAGGAACTAATGGGGATCATAATAAACCTCAGAGAAGAGTAGCTGCTGCTTGGCAGGAACTAAGGGATCCATAATAAACCCGAGAGTAGCTGCTGCCTTGGCAGGAACTAATGGGGTCATATAACTCAGGAAGAGTAGCTGCTGCCTTGGCAGGAAACTTAATGGAGGATCATAATAAACCTCAGGAAGGTAGCTGTCTGCTGGCAGGAACTGATGGGATCATAATAAACTAGAGAGTAGTGCTCTGGCAGGAACTAATGGGGATCCATAATAAACCCAGGGAAGAGTAGTCTGCTTGGCAGGAAATAATGGGGACCATATAAACTACTAACAGTTTATTATGAAGGCTGTGTTGACCTGACTAACAGTTTATTATGAAGGCTGTGTTGACCTGACTAACAGTTTATTATGAAGGCTGTGTCGTTCTCCAGATCAGTAGGAGGAGCTCGGCCGGGTGCTGAAGGAACATCAGGAGCACCATGAGAAAGAACTCAATCAGATTCATAGTGTGTTTCTTCTCAAGTCTTCTATGTATAGAATAATATGCCACTTAGCAGACACTGTTATCCAAAGAAATGTAGAGTACAGTGAGTGCATAGAGAGTGATCCCTGCAATTAGTGGAATAGATACAATGGCAGAAGCACACCTCCAGAGTGGCTCAGTGGTTTAAGGCACTGTATCGCAGTGCTAGCTGTGCCACTAGAGATTCTGGGTTCGAGTCCAGGTTCTGTCGCAGCCGGCCGCGACCGGGAGACCCATGGGGCGGTGCACAATTGGCCCAGTATCGTCCGCATTAGGGGAGGGGTTTGGCCGGCAGGGATATCCTTGTCCCATCGCGCTCTAGCGACTCCTGTGGCGGGCTGGGCGCAGTGCGCGCTGACACGGTCACCAGCTGTACGGTGTTTCCTCTGACACATTGGTGCGGCTGGTTTCCGGGTTAAACGAGCATTGTGTCAAGAAGCAGTGCTGCTTGGTTGGGTCGTGTTTCGGAGGACGCACGGCTCTCGACCGGCCTCTCTCCGAGTCCGTACGGAAGTTGCAGCGACTAGACAAGACTAACTTCCAATTTGAAACCACGAAATTGGGGAGAAAAAAGGGTAAAAAAATTATTAAATGCCAGGCGTGAGAGCAAACCCTAAGTATGATTTAAATATGTTCTTCTATCGATTCAGGCTCCACTGATCACAAGAGAGAAGAGGGTGGTTGTGGGAAGCAGTGTGCTGAGACCGTGTCCGAGCTGCAGAAGAAGAGTCAGGACCTCCGGAGGCATCTAGAGAATGCCTGCAGACAGCTACAGGAGAACAAGGCCTCCATGCAGCACCTCAAAGGTAACAAAACACCCTGTTGAATCCCAAATCAACCCCTGGCTCCTGGTCCTTAGGCCCAAGTTTCCTGTAGGTTTTAGGATAGCAGGTGACAGAAAGGATTCCTATTTCGAGAACCACTAGGGGGGGAAAAACGTGTTTTAATTCAAAAAATTTAAGTGCTATCCACTGGGAATACAATGGACATCTTACTGAATGTGTTTTTTCCCCAAATCAAATTCAAATCGTAATAATCGGTGTCCTTCCTTGTCCCCTCCCTCTTTTTGTAGATGATCACGAGGTGGCACTATGGAAGGAGAAAGAGCACAACCTGCAGGAACTGGAGGAAGTGAAAAGATGTGCAGCCAAAGAATCCTCTGGGTAAGAAAACTTGACTTTTGACTCGTCCATATTGGATAGTGCTGAGCGATTTAATTTACGGTTATTAAAATACTAATTGACCGACATCAGTTCAATTATTTGAACTCCATTTCGTATATATATATAATATATACAGTGGGGAGAACAAGTATTTGAAACACTGCTGATTTTGCAGGTTTTCCTACTTACAGACATGTAGATGTCTGTAATTTTTATCATAGGTACACTTCAACTGTGAGAGACGGAATCTAAAACAAAAATCCAGAAAATCACATTGTATGATTTTTAAGTAATTCATTTAAGTAGTTAATCACCTCTCAACTGCTGTAGGGGGTCTATTCCTAAAATTGTGTGCCAATTTTCTTCATTTAAGTTCCAAAAAAGTGTCCCGTTACTGGCCATTTTATATTCAGCTGTGTTTTGTATAGGCTATCAATACGTTATCGCGTCATGTTCGACGGGCGTTTGGTATCACGTCATGTTCGACGGGCGTTTGGTATCGCGTCATGTTAGACGGGCGTTTGGCGTCGCGTCATGTTAGACGGGGCGTTTGGTATCGCGGTCATGTTAGACGGGCGTTTGGTATCGCGTTAGACGGGCG
>NW_019950884.1:5357-7175 GCF_002910315.2 Salvelinus sp. IW2-2015 | reverse complement strand
ACAGAAGTTAGTTTGAGCACAACCTGTCAGTGTTGTCGTTTACCTGGTGTGTATCCATGCCCCAGAATCCTCATTGCTCGTGTTTCTTGGCCAAAGGCAAGTCTCTTCAAGTCTCTTCACAGTCTTCTCGTTGAGAAACAGGAATGTTCTCAATGGTGCATTCTGTAAAAGTTGGTGAGAAGGTCTTACCTTAAAGACACTGATCATCCTTGATGTTGAAGATGTGCTGTTTGCACCTTCTTCACCACACTGTCTTTGTTCGCTCCTCCTGTTCCGCGGGTGGATCCATTTCATAATTGTCAGTTGATGTGTACACCGAGGAACTTGAAAGCTTTTCAACCTTCTCCAACTGCCGTCCCCGTCGATGGTGGAATGGGGGCGTATTCCTCTGCTGTCTCCTGAAGTCACGATCAGCTCTCTTAATTTTTGTTGACGTTGTGGGAGAGGTCATTTTTCCTGGCACCACTCCGCGCAGGGGCCCTAACCTCCTCCATGTAGGCTGTCTTCGTCGTTGTGGTATAGGCCTACCCACTGTGTTGTGTAGTCTGCAAACTTGCTGAATTGAGTGAGACGTCGTGCAAGGAAGGGGCTGACTCAGATTTTTCAAACTTGAAAAATGTATGCCAAACAGAAACATTGGATTGACAAGTTTAGCAAACCAATATAACTCTGACAAACCTTTGACAATTTAAACAGAAACATTTTCTCCAAAAAACACATTTACTGGAAGAACTGTGCAGATGCAAAGTTTGGTAACAGAATGATGGTAAAATCTCCCTCAGTTTTCTTATGCGACCAAGTTTTCCAAAAACGAAATATCTGCTCCGAATGAAGATTCAAAGATGTCTGCAGAAAGAATGGGAAGTCAGGAAAACAAACAGCACGTCTTCGTTTAAGTAGTCTTTACCAAGTCATGTATGTTTCCTGGGGCAGGAGGTAGAGTGTGGCTTCGGCGATGGCATCCAATAGTGCGTCCGATAGTGATATGGCTACTAATGGGTATGCCTATCCAAGATTGAGGATGATGGATGAAGATGTCGAGTTTGAATCCGATGACGCCGGCAACAATGGGAAAGAAGTTGATGAGAATATTGGATTGACTACTGTCGCTGAAGGTCGGATAAAGAAAGCAAAAGTTACAGTTAGGATGCCGTCTAATAAGGCTACTGCTCATCCCACTACTCTCTTTATGGATATGAATATCATCATCTTCATGGTGATGTATATAAATGAATAGAGGATATATCACCATAAAGGTAGAAATTATACATTTCCTTATTTTCCAGATTTGGGTATTCTACACACTGGCTATTACTGTAATGAGCTCTGGCCCAAACAAGACCACATTTAGTTGGTCCCAACTGTGGTTTGTGACAACTATGATTACCCGTTGTCGCCAATTGAATTGCAGTAATTCCGTTACAGATTTTTCAGTAATTACATGACAAATTTCAGAACAGAATTAAATCAGATTTTATTTGTCACATGCTTCGGAAACAATAGGTGTAGACTAACTGTGAATTGTTTAGTTACGGGTTGTTTTGCAACAATGCAGTGTTAAAGATGAAAATAGAAATAGTGACACAAGGAATAAAGGAATTCACAGAGGAATAAAAATACTCTGTGAATATAGAAATAAAATCATCAGTAAAAGTAACATGGCTATATATATATATATATACATATATATATATACTGTACATATAGGGTGTAGAAAATAACAGGGCTATAGACAGGGAGTACCAGTACTGAGTAGATGTGCAGGGGTATGAGGTAATTGAGGTAGGTATGTACTGTACATATTGGTAGGGGTAAAGT
>NW_019950884.1:0-2039 GCF_002910315.2 Salvelinus sp. IW2-2015 | reverse complement strand
TAGGAAGCTTAGTGACTATATTATCACTCTAGTGCGCATCCTCATTCCTCACATCACTGAAGTAGGGCCAGGAGGCAGGACTGAGTGCTACGAGAGATGGCTAAAGTAGAACGCTTAACGGGACCATTAGTGTGTTCACGCTTTTTGTATATGACAATGTCTTCGTTTGCACTTAGAGTGTGAGCCAGTGCTAGTATCGTACATGGGAATGTGAAGGCGGTGACGGTATTTGCTAAGCTGCCATGAGCAAGTAACGTTGTGTGTCCAGTGTTGTGTGTAGGTGTTTCTCTCTTTCAGTATTCGTTTGAGCGATCAAGTCCTATGATCTTTTTTACTGGTAAGCTCAGCAGCGAAGGTTCTCTTTGTGCCGGTCTGGCTGTCTGCTGTATTCGCTCGTCCAGAGGCGGTAATGCAGCGCAGACATGTGCTAGCGTGGGGAAAGACGTTCATGTTGATTGCTATCTGGTTGTTTGTTTGTTTTTTTATGTGTGCGATGTGTACTGTTGTAGTTTTAGAGGTATCTAGGTGTTTACGATAGGTAATGATAGGGGTTTGCCGGCTGCTATGCTCTAAGCCACAGCGGGGACTTTTTCTCGATGAGTGGAGGCAGATTCTGAGGCCAGTAGAGCCATTCTGAGGCAATGCTAAGGAAAGGTCGTTTTTAATGTCCTGACATCTGACTAGTATGAGATGGCTATAAAGAGTCCAATTCTGTACCTCATTGAGCTCAGATTCTTCTGGATATCGTCACCAACAAGGTGAATCAGATCAGTACTGACTGTTTGTAACTGACGTCGTATAGAACCTTCAGTTGAACAGGGTTACTGAGTGTAAGTCATGAGGGATCCCCTTTTCAGATGATAATCAAGAATAGTGCTGGCTTTATGTAATGATAGATAGATGAGGTATGGGTTAATGTTGGCGATATGGGTCGGCTTCTGACACTACCATTTGGCAATCATGTGATGTATTCTTTTTCTTTGGTATTCCAGTTTACTTACAGAAACTTGTTGGTACCAATAATGTGTTTCACTGAGGTTGAGGAGTAGTGACCCCTGCAAATATAGTGTGTTGTGTCAATGTTGAGGTGATAATAGTGTTTATGGTGTTGACAATGGTGGTAGCCAGAGTTGAACCTGAAAGGATTGTGRTGACCAARGGGATGGAAGTGTGAGTTGACTCTGACTGGGTTTTGTTGACCATTGTCACCCCAGTGTTGACTTGCTAATAAACTCCAGACAGGGTTAAGTGTACTTTCACCTTCCAGGGGAACATCTGGTGGGCTTTCAAGGCTTGAGAGACAGTCTGAGCTGCATCTTAGATATTGCGGTAGCATTTTTACATGCTCTGCTTCCCACTGAAAATGCCTGTATGGAATTTTGCATCAGCGTGGCCACTGTCTGACTGTGATGTACTTGTTGGTGTACAKTTATAGTTGTTTGAAATGGGGAAAAGCTATTTCTACTGAATGAATACATCTCTACATGTTCTAGATATAGAGTATCATGTTTTATTGGGGGAATKTGCTAATGAATCTCTATCACTGCTTAATTCCATGGACAGAAGAGCAGGTGAACAGGTAGATGGAGAAGCAGCTGACTATTGGCCTGTTTCTGTTGCTGGGGCTCCTCCTAGTCATGCCTGAGGTGGGGGGGCGGAAGGAAGAGTCCCAGAAGCACCCGTCCCGCTCCTCAGAGCTAAAAGCAGGCCGCTGCTCCTACACCTTCATCGTTCCCCAGCAGAAACTGAAGGGGGCGCTGTGCGTGAGCACCGYGTCCACCACCGSCGRCGCCAACCACTCAGAGGTAACGGCTCTGCGGGGGGAGTTGAGCCYTCAGCAGGAACAACTGGAGAAGCTAAGGGGCCAGCTGGAGCAGGAGGGGGCCCTGGTTACGGAGGTACGGGCGCTACGGAAAGAGAGCGGCAGCATGYACTCCCGCATCGCCCAGCTCTACGCCCAGCTGCTGCACGAGGTCATGTACAAGAAGGACCAGGTGGTCGAACAGAGGCGGGTCGAGAACCTACTGCTCAACGCCACC
>NW_019950883.1:3316-7175 GCF_002910315.2 Salvelinus sp. IW2-2015 | reverse complement strand
CTTGGGTGTTATTAGGTTCTCACCTTCACACACCAAGGGAATAGAAAAAAGGTTTCAACTTAAGGATCCCCAGCCTGGGCTTCTGATATCTTTGTTTCAGAGCACCGTACGGTGTGTTAGACAAACCGATTTGGCGGTGAGGCATATTCAGTGACAGCGGCACGCACGGGTATCTACAGTCCGACATGGTACCAGCATTTGCTCCACTAACGTTATGGGGAACTGTCTTGCAGACATGAGGCAAAATCTAGTAAGAATTGCGGAGCCTGATCGTAGGCCAAAAACGTCACGACAGGCTGATGAATTAAAAAAAAAAAAGGCTGAAGACATTTTATGTCATTCGACACTGGTTTGGATCTTTCTGTGTCCGGTAAAATGTAATTCTGGCAAGAATTGGCGGTGGGAAACGCCTTCAATGCACAAATATTGCTCCTTGTTAACCACACTTCGAAAGTGAATTTGGAGTGCATGCTAATGATATGTTGTGGTGGTCCTCCCACTACGACTCGTTTCCATGCAGTTTATTATGTTACAGATTAAATACAGTATGATGAATTGTCACAGGTGGTGAATGTGCAAAAAGTGATGAGGCTTGATGGCCACCTTTCAATAAATATTAAGGGTCTTATTCTTGGTGACGATGATGATTCGATGCTTGGCTTTGGCTGCCGTTTGACAAATAATATCACTCTTATCCATAATAATCTCATAATGAAGGTTGCCTACGCGCACTGTATCTCCGAGTTTGTTGGCAAGAGTGCATGTGCCTAGACCAGAGTAGGCACATTTGCTATATAACCAGGGTTGGGAAGTAACGGATTACAACAACAAAAAACGGTAGCTGTAATCCTTTACCAGCAACAAATATTGTAATCAGATTACAGAGGCGGTCGACAATTTTGTTATTGTTTCATCTGTGGATTTGCCCTGCATATTATCAAGATCTCAAAGTGTCACCAACAAAAAGGTAAACAGAGCTCGGCCTATAGCAAATGTAGCATACGGCATTCATTTTTCACATGTAATAGCCATTTTCAGTCGCGCTCAAAGCATGCCATTCCATGAGCGCAGCATTTATTTTTCAACTCGAATCAATGAGCCCAATCAGTCCTCCATGACAACAAAATCATAAACATAGTAGGGCTGGCTAATAAATCCTTAGTTGAGGTTATGCCTAGGTAAAACAATTTGGCTAATCTATACTTCCATATTTCCAAGTCCTATTCTTCAAGATATAGGGGTATAACATTTATTGGAATGACTGGAATTTTGATAGACTTTGGTTTCTAATGTAAAGATATTATTTAATCGTATTATTATATGTAGTATAAAGCGATAGGTTAGAAGAAGCCTACATAACCAACCCATAAAGTAAAAGGTAACTATATATGGCCAGCTATGTAAACTTTAACATTGATTTATCCTGCAATCGATGTTGTTCAATTGGTAGCATACATTTTTGTCTTCTTCTAATGCCTCTTAAGGGGAAAGTAATCTAAAAGTAACTGAATGTAATCAGATTACGCTACTGAGTTTGGGTAATCAAAAAGTTAGTTACCTGTCAAATTGTAATCAATAACGTAACAGATTACATTTAGAAASTAACCTACCCAACCCAGTACGCCACAGTTTMTGTGACAAAACCATCAGAGTTAAAAATATGATGGAAACCTATTTAACTTGTAATTTCATTCAGTACATGGGAATTGGAACTGTAAAAGTTATTTTTATGTGAACTACATCATCACACACAGCCTTTTATCCACAAAAAGTCAGTTTGATCAAAACACATCACTGGTGAGAAAATGCATACTGTTTTATGCAGATATTAGAATATTCACATTAAAATCTGTTGCAAATTGGATGGAAACCTAGCTACTGACCTAAAAAGAATGGGTGGCTAGATCCTATCAGTGGTAAGGACAGAAACCTYTAGGTTTCATATCAAAAAGACAACATGATTTTCATTTGCTGACAGATTTGATCACCTATTTTTTTTTTTACATAAAGGAACAGATGATGAAGCCAGCWTGTCTGTCGAAACATTGGTTYTTAAATTATTGCATCTGAGGCTCTCCTTTTCCGCTAGCCAGCACCTCGCCTAAATAGGTGTGCATTTCTTTCACCTCCAGACCACCTGATTATGTAAAATAATAATACAAAAAATAGGAACATTATATTGTTATGAATTGAGCAACAATGCCTTGGCTAGTTGACTTACTTTTCCATTTCGAAGCACTGTTCCTGAAAGCATTCTTCCCTGTTCTGAAAGAACTCCCTGGGTTCACGTCATGTGTGCGCTGGATGTTGTGGTCAGTTACGTGTCGTTCTATTAATTTGTCGTTTGTGACACTCATTACTACGCACTTCCCCACACAAAAATATTGGGGTCGTCGTTATTCTCTCAAAGGTTGTTATGAAAGAGACAAAAAGTAATCACTGTATTTGCGTTTCATGACGATTGAGCTCAGTCAGAACTTGTGAGTTCTAGCATGAGTCCCATTTCATGACAGAGTGAGTGATGGCGAAGTGGGAAATCAACAGTGTGGCTTGAACCACAGCGCTGCAGCGGTAGATCGCGGAGTGATTTCAACAAAACTGCGAAAAAAAGATCCGGTAAACGGAAGCACACGGCATCTCCTCTACTCTACACCAGCTACCAAACTGATTCCAGTAATTAATTAAATAATGATACATTTACGTCGCGACCCACTGACGCCATACTTTAAGAAACAGAAAGCAACCACCCTCACACGGAACCCAACCCGCATCGTGCGCATATCATGCATGATAGTTTTGGCCCCCCCACAACAACGCGATCACGACACGCAGGTTAAATATCAAACAAACTCTGAACCAATGACTTGCATTGCGGACAGGTCGAAAAGCATTAACATGTATGGGCAAGCTCTTAGGCTAGTTAGCTTGGCACTTGCTAGCTAAGCGTTATTGGTCTATTTAGCTGCTGCTGTTGTAGCTAAATGTTGGGATATAAACATTGAGTTGTTTTTAGACCTGAAATGCACAAGTACGTCGTACTCCCGACAATTAATCCACATAAAACGGCCAACCGAATCGTTTCTGTCATTCTTCTCTCAGGCTTTTTCATCTTGACCTTATATGGTGATCACATCTAAACTTTCTGATGTATTACCACACAACCCGCAACAAGTCGTCTTTCAATTCCTACGTGGGTATAACCAATGAGGAAGATGGCACGTGGGTACCCTGCTTCTAATAAACCAATGAGGAGATGGAGAGGCAGAACTTGCAGCGCGTATGCTGCGTCAGAAATAGGAATGAGTTCTATTTTTAGCCTGGCGTACATATGACGCGCGTCGTGGGCGGCGCGCGAGAGAGTGTTAGGGCTGCAATTATTGAAATAACAATGGATTGCTAAATTTATTTGTGGGACGCTGCAGTGTCAGCATGGTCATGGTGGGTTAGTTTTTGCGCCCCCTCGTTGACCTAGCCATGTGTTTCTGAGTGTTAGAGGGCGTAGGTACATCTTATGTTGAACCACCCACGCCTGACCTTGCTGTATTAGTGGGGTAACCATGAAGGGTACTGAGGCAGGCCCTTTTTATATGCCTAGAGTATAAGGCTATGAACAAATTCTTATTATTCAATGACGGCTAGGAACAAGTGGTTAAACTGCCTGTGTTCAGGGGCAGACTGACAGATTTTACCTTTGTCAGCTCGGGATTTGATCTTCGCAACATTTGTGTACTAGTCCAACGCTTAACATAGGGCTACCTGCCGTCCTTATGCCTCTATGAAACCATGTCCCTAGGCATTAGGCGAAGATCTGAAGAAGTAGAGACAAGACTTCATATTCGACCTACCGACAGGGGATCTT
>NW_019950883.1:0-3263 GCF_002910315.2 Salvelinus sp. IW2-2015 | reverse complement strand
ATTAATGAATAGAACACAGGGCAAAACCAAACTCAGAGGGGGAAATGTAGTGTTACACTTTATTGCCAGCACCTCAAACAACAAGTCATGGAGCATACCCAGATGTTCAACTGAGGGCTTATTAATCCAAAAAAACTCTTACTGTACCCCAAACACTATAATGATAACCATAATATGTCAGCTAAAGAATGGTCCCAGAGTATCCCCTGTGTACAATCTCAAGCCACACTGCCACGATTTCTCCCCGTTGTGGACACTCCTATGTTTGATAAAGGCTACTCAGGAAGGAGAAGCTCTTGTAAACATAGTTTGCACTTGAGGCCTTGGTGAGAGAACGGTCTGCTGCCGCTTTCACATAGTTTTGCCTCAGTGAAGCAGTTCCCAAACGTGGGGCATGCGCTACAGCTTGTCAGGCGTCCGTCCTAATGCTCGGCCCCCCACGTTGTGACAACAATGACACTAGAGGCAGGGGATCTTAAAAACTTTTTCAGCCTGGACCAAATGAGAAATTCTGTGTTTTCCTGGGATCCAAGCTTAGGAAAATATGAACTATACGTAAATATCGGTACATTTCAATGCCTTATGCCTAACAAAAATGCAATATAGACATAAACAAATAATGAAATACCCAAAATATCTTTCATGTTTTATTTTTCTCCATTTTAAAAACACTTTACATACCTGTCTAGGTTTGAACTGTTGCTGTTAAATACAATAAATCATAATTCTGAACTGGAAATAAACAGATTGAATCACATCACACAGATGTATAACAGAACACACCACACACACAGGGCTTTTTTGAACGTGCAACCCTAAGTAACAGTACAGATCAATGTCAGGCCTTACTGTACATCTTACTGTATAAATTATTGTTGATAGTTCCAACCTAGACTTTGTTGCTGTTTAAAATACATATTTTTTTATTCTGAAACTGGAATAAACTGCTTGACACATCACACAGATGTAGACCAGAAAACACCTACATACACACAGTCCTAATGAGAGGTGTGTGGCTGGTTGAAGCTTCCCAACAAGCAGGTCTATTGTGGGCTCCGTTTTTCACAGTCAACACTGAGGTCATGCTCAGCATTGACACTGTTTCTGTACTTGAGAACCCAGACTTGCATAGGTACGTGGTGCCAAACTGGATCAGAACAATCTACTGCTTTCTCAGTCAGGCAGGAGAGACCGCTTAAGCTGCAGAATGAGCAACCCAGAACTGTGTGAGTGTTTGCCTCAAAAATCATCTTGCTTCAATCAGTTTATTCCAGTTTCAGAATAAAAATTATTACTTGTATTTTAACAGCAACAGTTCCAATCATACTGTTTACCAATAATACGTCTTACAGTAAAATGTACTGTAGGCCTGCATCATTTTTTATCTTCATCCGTTACTGTTCTATAGGGTGCGCTCTCAGATAGTTAGCTTGCATTGGCTAAAGTTAACTATTAGTTGATGATAACGTTAACGTTACAAGAGCAGGGGTTGTTTTGAAAGAGAGAAACTCACATCCTACTATGAGGAGAATAATACTCCCTATATTTGCTAAAATAAGAAATGACAACAAAGCCTTGCTAGTTGCATACTTTTCCAACTTTCGAAGCACTGTTTCCTGAAGCATTCTTCCCTGTTTGAAAAGAACTCCTGGGTTACCGTCATGTTGTGCTGGATGTTTGGTCAGTACGTGTCGTCTATTAATTTGTTCGTTTTGACACTCATTACTACGCACTCCCCACACAAACAATTGTGGGCGACTCTTACAACTCTCTGTGAAGGCTGCAGCCCAGGGTGACCTGCTCTGTTCATCATGGATACTGTGGTGTTTGTATCATAGGAACAGGAGGGTCTATCTCTATCAGCCCCAGGCCCTGCTCCATCCCTGCACTGAGYCTGTGAAGAGAATGGTCTGGGCTGTGTCACTGATGACCACCAGGACTGAAGTTGGTCAGMRCACCTGTCCACTGGTTGTGTTCTGTMTGGTGGTGCAGTCTCTGTCCCTTGCGGTTCGATCCTGGTTCTGACTCGGGAAGGAAGAGCAACGGCTCCTGATCTCCGCCAGCATGGACTGCAGACTGTAATAACAAATGGCCATTTCCATGTAAAAGAATCCATGAGCACTGTGGTATCCCAGGAGGTATACCCCGGGGATGGTAATAGAGGGGAGGTACGTGAGGCGACGTTGGCTCCCTCTGCTGGGAATACGGGAGCTGGGCACCCCGACACGGACAGCTCTAAGTGGAGGTAATTAGAGGAAAGTGCCAACCAGCCCTGGAGGCCAAATAAAAGMAGCATGGTGGCACACTGCGAGAGAGAAGGGGGKGAGACTGACTCCAAGCAAAAGTAGTGAAGAAGGACCGAGTGATTTTCTTTGCTATATTTATTTTCTGTCTTAGTAAAGTTGTTTTTGRGGACTAAAGCCTCCCTGTCTCTGTGTCAATCTATGCATGCTCAACCCAACACCCCACGGTGTACCACAGCACCAACATGTGCAAATCATAGGATCATGTCAAATGAAAGCTAAGAGTCTATATTTTTGGGAAATATAGGCATATATACATCTTACAACCATTTTATATCCTAAAAAATAGGAATAAGCAAAGGCTTTGATTTCTGGTCAAACAGATGGAAGAGGGGACTTAGACAACATCTACCAGAWAAAATACTTRAAAGATATTTGAAATACATGAAAACACAATGTAGCAGTAAAGACCCCTGCCAACTAATATCAAATATTTCGTTTTGGAGAAACATTGACCTGTGCTTTGTAATTCTGTTATTTTCAAATAATTGTCAACATACACTGAGTATACAAAACATTTTAAGAACACCTGCTCTTTCCATGACATAGACTGACCTAGTGAATCCAGGTGAAAGCTATGATCCCTTATTGATGTTACTTGTTAAATCCACTTCAATCAGTGTAGATGAAAGGGAGGAGACAGGTTAAAGAAGGACTTTTAAGCCTTGAGACAATTGAGACATGGATTGTGTATGTGTGCCATTCAGAGGGTGAATGGGCATGACAAAAAATGTAAGTGCCTTTGAACGGGGTATGGTASTAGGTGCCAGGCGCACTGGTTTGTGTTYAGAACTGCAACGCTGCTGGATTTTTCACACTCAACAGTTTCCCATTGTGTATCAAGAATGGTCCACCACCCAAAGGACATCCAGCTAACTTGACACAACTGTGGGAAGCATTGAAGTCAACATGGGCCAGCATCCCTGTGGAACCCATTAGGAAGGTGTTCCGAATATTTGG
>NW_019950882.1:0-7175 GCF_002910315.2 Salvelinus sp. IW2-2015 | reverse complement strand
TTTTTTTTTTTAAGGAATACTTGTCCAAATCTGTCATATACTTGGACTTGGATTTATGACTTAAATGATTTAGCTTTCCATATTGAGCCATGTAATAAGTAATAAAAACTGGCCATAACAACCAGTTTTCATAACTTTCATAAACTCTGAATAATCCTTGATAATTTATGTACAAATGTAAAAGCCATGCGGTCGTACAAGGTTAGAGCTACATTTTACACAGATATATATGGTTTCCAGATACTCCCGTAAAGCCCAGCTCATTGGCTATCTAGCTAGCATTTGTTTGACCCTGATTGTAGGCTTATTTGACAAAGATACAGTCTGTTCATGTATGGCCACCCGCATCATCGGCGCCACTATGAAGGCGTAGCTCTCTGACCAAATATTGGTCGCTATAGGCATACTACACCCCTAATAAATTGTGAAGTCTTGTTACCTTCTAGATCTCTGAGAAATAGGATAAATGTGATTTACTACGTGTCACACAATGTTTAGGGTGGTAGATTTTCACAGATTCCCTTTCTTTGCAAATTGAACGAGTGGAAATAGACAAAATCGATCGTGCAGTGCCTATATGACCTTTTAGGATATGAAAATATTATATCTAACAAAACGGACACTACTGTGGTCTCTGGTACCGCTTTGGACTATTAAAATCAGAGCATGATTTCAGTGTAAGTACCACATTACACCTTCAGAGTGAATTTATCAAACCTATTGCATTGAAAAACGTTTTTATTAGGGAGCTTCTCCTCAAACAATAGTATGGCAATTTTTTCACTAGTATTAGCTACGATAAAATTGGACAGTTGTAGTTATATTTAACCAAGAATTTTAACGCTTTCAGCTGATACTAAGACACTTCCTATTGTACCGACATTGTTTTAACTCTAAAATCTGCCATCTTGATATTTACAACTGTAAATGATTTGACAACACTGTCCCGATGACGGAACGCGATCTTAAGTTAAAGCCCTTTTTCCTCGACTTTCGCTCCGGTAACCGCTCGCAGTGCATATGAGAGAAAACAGTCTATTGACTTGGGTGACTGAGCCCTGGACAATTTTTAGTGCTTTCCTCTGGACACTGCCTATTATTATAGTCCCTGATGGCAGGAAGCTTGCCCCAGTTGTTCCCAGTTGATGTACCACTTACCCTCTATGCGCCTTACGTCAGATGCCGACATTGCCATTCCAGGCGGTGATACAACCGTCAGGAGCTCCTCGATGTTGCAGCGTAGAACTTTTGAAGATTCTGGGACCATGCCAAATCATCTCAGTTTCCTGAGGGGAAAAGTGTTGTCGTGCCTCTTCACGACTTTCTGTGGTGTGTATTGGACCATGATAGTTCGTGGTGATAAGGACACCAAGGATCTTGAAACTCTCAAACCCGCTCCATTACAGCCCTGTCGATTTATAATGGGGGCCTTTCGGCCTGCCTTTTCCTGTAGTCACGATCAGCTCCTTTGTCTGCTTCAATGTTTGAGGCGTTCTTGTCCTGGCAACCACTACTGCCAGGCTCTGACTTCCTCCCTACTAGCTGCTCATCGTTGCCACTGATCAAGGCCTACAAACTGATGTGTCTGTCAGCAAACTTAATGATGCTGTGCCGTCTGTTTTACATACAGATATTGTTTGCTCGATTTGTCTCCACAGAATGAATTGTGAGCAAAGCCTCCAAGCTTTATATACCAGAGCTGCTAGAAAAGTTAATATATTTTTGAAAATCATTTGCATTGTGTGGTTCCTGTGGGGGAAAGATTCTATTGTGGAAAGGTTCCTGTGGGGCTCAATTGGAAAGCCATGAAGGGAGTGAGGTTATGTGTGCTGTGTGTGTGTTGTGTGTGTGTGTGTGTGGTGGTGTGTGTGTGTGTGTGCTGCAAATCACCATGCATGGGCGGTCTGGGAGAGAACGCTGTGTCCATCTGATGATATGACACCTGTGCCTAACTCAATTTATACCACTAAATTGTTAGTCTCACCCATCATTCTAATGACACGAGTCATTTTGACGGGAACACCACACAGCTGGTACAAAAGTAATAAAACACCCAAAATGTAATGAAAATCACTCGAAATGTATTTGGTGCTCAGATGCCGTGTGGACTAAATCATGGCAACTCTGCACAATCAGATAAATGAACTACATTTTTCAGAGAGAAAATTGTAAATCAGTCCCAATTCGACCGGAAACACAGCAGGATGGTAACAGCTATTTTGCCTGTAGGGTCATGTTTAGCATTTTAGTATGCGGTCTGGGTGCCATTCACTTCCTTCCCAGGAGAGACATGTGCTAGGCACACTGCCCAACCACTGCTATTAGTTCTCAATGACAAGGATATCGATTTGATTAGGACTTTTAAAGCGTAAAATATTTCAATGTATTTAAGTAGAGATTGGATTTGTTGATTGACCAGGTTCTGGATCAGAACTTTTGTCTTACTCTCATCATGCCTTCTTTTATGTTCCATTCTGTTGAATTATGGAACCTCACTGGCAGCGGGTCTCACTTCAGGCGCTCCATCTCCAGGGGCTCCATCTCAGCGAGGATTCCATCTCAGGGCTCCATCTCAGGGCTCCCATCTCAGTGGCTCCCACTCAGGGCTCCCATCTCAGGGGCTCCCATTCAGGGCTCTCCATCTCAGGGGCTTCCATCTCAGGGCTCCCATTTTCAGGCTCCATCTCAGGGGCTTCCCATCTCAGGGGCTCCAACTTTCGGGCTCCCATCTTCAGGGCTCCCATCTCAGGGCTTCCCCACTCAGGGCTCCATTGCTCAAGGCTCCCATCTTCAGGGCTCCATCTCAGGGGCTCCATCTTCAGGCTCCCACTCAGGGGCTCCCATCTTCAGGGTGCTCCCATCCAAGGGCTCCCATCTTCAGGGGCTCCCATCTCAGGGTCCCCATCTCAGGCTCCCATCTCAGTGCTCCCATCTCCAGGGTCTCCCATCTCACGGGCTCCCACTCAGGGCTCCCATTCTTCAGGGTGCTCCCATTTCAAGGGCTCCCATCATCAGGAGGCTCCCATCTCAGGGCTCCCATCTCAGGGGCTCCATCCTCAGGGGCTCCCAGTCTCAGGGCTCCCATCTCAAGGGCTTCCATCTCAGGGCTTCCATCTCAGGGCTCCCAGCTCCAGGGCTCCCATCTCAGTGGGCTCCCATGCTCAGGGCTCCCATCTTCAGGGCTCCCATCTCAGGGCGCTCCCATTCTAGCAGGGCTCTCTAATTGCTCCAATTGGCTCCCATCTTCCAGGGGCTCCCATCTCCAGGGGCTCCCATCTCAGGGCTCCCATCTCCAGGGCTCCCATCTCAGGGCTCCCATCCAGGGGCTCCCATCTCCAGGGCTCCCATCTCAGGTCGAGCTCATGCCGACATTCGAAGGTCGCCCATCTCAGGGGCTTCCATCTCAGTGGACGCCATTCAGGCACCCATCTTACAGGTGCTCCCATGCATCAGGGGCTCCCATCTCAGGGGCTCCATCTCAGGTCCCAATCTTCAGGGGCTCCATTCAGGGTTGCTCCCATTCCAGGGGCTCCCCATTCTCAGGCCCCAGTCTCGGCTCCATCTCCAGGGGCTCCCACTCCAGTGGTCTTTCAGGGCTCCCATCTCAGGGCCAGTCGGGCTTCCCCATCTCAGAGGCTCCCATCTCAGGGGCTCCCATCTCAGGGTCCTCAATTCCATCTCCCCGGAGTTCCCTCTGTGGCCCCTGTTGGGTAACCAAGCTGTGCCTGTTTGGAGTAACAGAGGCGAATTTGCCTTGCCTTCAGACCGTTTTACTGGATACAACAGGGCCTGTGCTGTTCGGTAACCCCAAGCCGTTGGCCCTTTTGGGTAACACAGCACTGTGCCTGTGCCAGGTACCAACGGCTTGGCCCTGTGGGGGTAACACCAGCTGTGGCCCTTTGCGTCCGGATTACCCCCCCTCCCTTTCCTACCTACCTGTAACAAGACTTGGCCTGGGGTAACAAGTACTGTTTTGTATGGTTCCCCGGTTAGTCGTTGCTATGGGTTTACAGTTAGGATTTGATGGTCCCAGGATTAGTGTTGCTATGGTTACAGTTAGGTGTTGCTATGGTTACAGTTAGGTGTTGCTATGGCGTTTTACAGTTAGGGTGTATGGTTTAAGTAGGTGTGCTATAGCAGTTAAAGTTTGGTGCTATGGTTACAGTAGGGATGTATCAGTTTACAGTACTCATGGGTTTTACTAGTTAGTGGTTATGTCCTTGTTTCTATGGATTTACAGTTAGGTGTTGCTTATGGTTTACAGTTGTGTGTTTGGCATTTCATTAGGTATGTATATGTTTTACAGTTAAGTGTTGCTAGTGGGTTTACAGCTTCAGTGTTGTTATGTTTACAATAGGTTGCTATGGATTACTTAGTTGCAGTTTACAGTTAGGTGTTGTATGGGTTTAACAGTTAAGGTGTGCTAGCTAATAGTGCTATGCTAACAGTTAGGTGTTTGCTATGGGTTTTACAGTTAGTGTTGCTATGGGTTTACATTAGGTCTATGCGTTGTTGGTTGCTGGGTTTATGGTGTTCTATGGTTATGGATGGTGCATGGGTTTACAGTAAGGTAGTGCGGCTAGTGGTGTAGTTGGTATAGTATTGTTGCGGCATTGTGCCCAGCACCTACATGGTCTCTCTCTGAGACAGGAAGTGATGGTTAGGTTCTGTCCATACTGTTTCACTCCTACAAACTGAGTGGGATGACACACGGCCTGCCTACGCTCTCAGAAGTGTACGTCTACCAGTTTATTATACTAGTCTATTATGGCACCCTATCAAATAAAGCCTTGCATATGTGTATGTGCCATCTCTGATGTGCTTCTCTCTCTCCTGGCGCTGACCTGCGATTGTCTATCTTCCAGGTCGATGTCCATAGCTGGGGCGTGGCAGCTGCTGATGGAGATAACCATGGGAATATCCAGTCCCTCCTTCAGAGTAGTGAGCTCTGCTCTGAACACCACCAGACATCTAGAAGTGTACTAGTATCATTGAATTAATCTTCAGAAGGGTCCTCCCCATTCAACTCAATGGTTATATGGTGACCTGCACCATTATCAGATGTAAATAACTATGATGATAATTACTAAAGATCCTCATAACAACATCTCATCTCTCTCTCCCTCTCTCGCTCTTTTTCTCGCCCTCTCTTTTTTCTTTCCCTCTCCCTCCTTTTCTCTCCCTCCTCTTTTTCTTTCCTCTCTCCCTCTTTTCTTCTCCATTTTACATTGAATTAAGTCATTTAGCAGACTTACAAGTGGGCATCACGTCTATGATGTCCACAGTGGAACAACCACTTTAAAATATGTGACTACTCTAGAGGGGGGGGGGGGGGGGGTCTAGAAGATACTATTATACCATATCCTTAGGTATTCCTTAAAGAGGTGTGGTTCAAGTTGTCTCCGTAGGATGTGGTTGGATTGATCCCTGAGCCCTGCGTCGTGGCGGGAGTTTGTTCTGCCATTGGGTTGCCAGAGTAGCAGCGAACCAAGTTTTGGACTGGGTATACTGAGCGCGTGACTAGTACTATCCTCAAGGTAGGCAGGCGAGCAGGCCAGAGGTGATGAACGCCCCAGGCCCTTGTTGGTTGTGTTAGCGCACGTCTGATCAGAGCCCTGAAAGTACCGGCTATGTTGCCCGTTCCCCTACACAGCTCCCGTACGGCAAGCACCATGGATCTCTTTAGCCGGTATGCGAGCTTCAACTGGAAGCCAGTGGCTGAGAGCGGAGGAGCGGCTGGTGTAGGACGATAACTTGGGAAGTTTGAACACCAGACGGCTGCAGCCGTTCTGCTTATGATTGCTAGGGTTTAATCGCACAGCAGGACGCTCCAGCCACACACGAAGTTGCCAGTAATCCAGACAGGCGAGATGACAAGTGCTCTGGACTACTGACCTGCGCCGCTTCCTTGTGTGAGGCAGGTTTCGTACTCTGCGACTCTCTCTCCTTGTGGAATAAGAATGCGAATGTCTCCTTCACGATTTGCCCAAATGTACCTGGGGACTTCACACTAAAAGTGTTGAGGATTAGTCATTCTCCAAGTTATTATTTTGAAACGTTGCTCATACACTGCTTCCATCGTGTGGACAATATCCGAATTACAGCCAGAGTGTTGGCGTTAACAGTGACCTTTCTCTTGCATTTCAAAGATTGTGATTAAAAAAAACATTGGTTGGTTTTGTCTTTGTATTTTCTTCTCCCAGAGCTATTGTGTTATATTCTCCTACATTCAATTCACATTTCCAAAAACGTCAAAGTGTTTCCTTTGAAATGATACCAAGAATATGCATAATCTTGCTTCAGGGCCTGAGCTACAGACAGTTAGATTTGGGTATGTCATTTGGGAGAACATTGAAAAAAAGGGGGCTATCCCTAAGAAGTGTCTACACCCAAGCCATAAGACTGCTGAACAATTAATGAAATGGCCACTGGACTATTTACATTGACCCCCTCCCTTTTGTACCAAGAATATGCATAATCTTGCTTCAGGGCCTGAGCTACAGACAGTTAGATTTGGGCGAAAATTGAAAAAAAGGGGACTATCCCTAAGAATTTAACAGCTTCTATGCCCAGCTTCTAATGGCCACTGGACTATTTACACTGACCTCCCTTTGTTTTGTACACTGCTGCTACACTGCTGCTACTCACTTTTTATTACCTATGCACAGTCACTTCACCCCTACCTACATGTACAAAATACCTCTATCCTGTACCCCCTCACATTGACTCAGTACCGGTACCACTGTATATAGCCTCGTTATTGTAATGTGTTAATTTTTTATTTATTTTTTACTTTTGTTTATTTGGTAAATATTTTCTTAACTCTTCTTGAACTGCACTGTTTAAGGGCTTGTAAGTAAGAATTTCACTGTAAGGTCTACACGTGTTGTATTCGGCGCATGTGACAAATAAAGTTGGATTTGATTTTATAAATGGCAGCTAGCATGCTAAATTGCAGCTAGCATGCTAAATGGCAGCTAGCATACAAAAGGGCAGCTAGCATACTAAATGGCAGCTAGCATGCTAAATGGCAGCTAGCATGCTAAATGGCAGCTAGCATACTAAATGGCAGCTAGCATTCTAAATGGCAGCTAGCATACTAAATGGCAGCTAGCATGCTAAATGGCAGCTAGCATACTAAATGGCAGCTAGCATGCTAGCTGCACCTATAGACT
>NW_019950881.1:0-7175 GCF_002910315.2 Salvelinus sp. IW2-2015 | reverse complement strand
TGGCAGCCAGCGCAGACCTGGGGAACGACAGGATGTGTGAGACGGAATGTGATGACGCACTGCAGCCAGCGCAGACCTGGGGAACAGACAGGATGTGATGAGACAGGATGTGATGAGCACTGCAGCCAGCGCAGACCTGGGGAACAGACAGGATGTGATGAGACAGGATGTGATGACGCACTGCAGCCAGCGCAGACCTGGGGAACAGACAGGATGTGATGAAACAGGATGTGATGAGACAGGATGTGATGAGACAGGATGTGATGACGCCTGCAGCCAGCGCAGACCTGGGGAACAGAAGGATGTGATGAGACAGGATGTGATGAGACAGGATGTGATGACGCACTGCCAGCAGCGCAGACCTGGGGAACAGACATGGAGTGTGATGAGACAGGATGTGATGAGACAGATCAGTAGCAGCTAGAGGAGGAGGGCTGTGGTTTGATTTTTCAGGTTAAAGGTCAACATAGGCCTGGCCCAGGACTTTTTTTACACCCGGCCTCAGAAGTAGGAACACAACTCTGGTGTAAAACCCCACAGTGGAAAAGGGACAATGTAGGCCAGGAATGTCTGTATGTAGGCCAGGTATGTCTGTACGTGGGCAGGTATGTCTGTACGTGGGTCAGGTATGCCTGTACGTGGGCCAGGTATGTCTGTACGTGGCCAGGTATGTCTGTACTGGCCGTAGTGTCGTCAGGTATGGTCCGTACGTAGGCCAGGTATGTCCGTAGTAGCCAGTATGTCTGTACGTGGGCAGGTATGTATATGTAGGACAGGTTATGTCTGTACGTGGGCCAGGTATGTCTATGTAGGACAGGTATATCTATACGGTGCGTCATCACATCCTGTCTCATCACATCCTGTCTCATCACATCCTGTCTGTTCCCCAGGTCTGCGCTGGCTGCAGTGCGTCATCACATCCTGTTTCATCACATCCTGTCTGTTCCCCAGGTCTGCGCTGGCTGCAGTGCGTCCGGGGGGCGTGGTCGTCTACTCCACCTGCACCTTGTCCCGCTCTGAGAACCAGGAAGTGGTGGAGGCGGTCCTAAACACCTGTCCAGGGGTGGAGCTTCAAGACTTGGAGGAGGAGCTAGCCCTCCCACTCCAGGAACACTTCACCTTCACCCCATTAGGCCACACCCCCTCGTTAGGCCTCCTTGTGGTTCCACAGCAGGGTCAGACCTGGGGACCCATGTTCCTGTCGCGCATCAAGAGGATTCACTGACTGGTTGATGGACTTGCTGACTTCCTGTCACGCATCAAGAGGATTCACTGACTGGTTGATGGACTCGCTGACTTCCTGTCACGCATCAAGAGGACTCACTGACTTCCTGTCAGACACTGAGGCTGGTCTTCAAGGATTCCACAATGCAACATGTTTTCATGTGACGGCTACTGCTAACGAGCTAACTCTCTAGGGATGTGTTCCAAATGGCATTCTGTATAGCACACACAAGTAGTGCACTATATAGGGAATAGGGTTCTATAGGGCTCTGGTCTAAAGTAGTGCACTATATAGGGAATAGGGTTCTATAGGGCTCTGGTCTAAAGTAGTGCACTATATATAGGGAATAGGGTTCTATAGGGCCCTGGTCTAAAGTAGTGCACTACATAGGGAATAGGGTGCTATTTAGGAGGCACCCTTTGTTTCACATGCTCTTTGCCCATGTTCCTATCTGGCATCAAGAAGACCCACTGAACTCTTAAATAAAGGTTAAATAAAAAATAAATCCCAATGACCTCTGAATACAGATTTGATACAAAGAAGCAGTGGCGGCTGCTGATTGGCTGAATACCCAAGGCGGTGGTGGTTTGACTTGTCAACAAAGCAGCGTGACAGAAATATGATGCTTTCAAACGACCTGTAGTTTCTTTTGAGAATATATATATAAAGCGATCTTTGCACGATACTATTTCACTTTRTGCACGTCAACAACCGAACGACCACATCTGCACATGCTGCCGCTGTCTTGAACAGATTAGATGATACTACTTAGGAGGAGCAGCTCCTGATGAACGAGTAACGTAAACTCAAGTAAAACTCGTACATCGCCTTGGTCCGTACAATTGCCCTTTATTTTAGCGCCCCAAAAACGTAATACTTCCAGATCAACTGTAATGTCAATACCATTTGTAAAGCACAATTTCTCCCCTTTCCAACAGAATCAATTACATGACCTAAACACTGCCCGTTTCCGCATAATTCAAGCAGGCAATGAGCCCCGTCGGGTCTTTTTAAAAATGGCGGGTGGGGAAGCGAAACTAATGCGTGATAGTGAGAAGGACAGATGTCGTGTGGGAAAATTATTTTTTTTCACTCGATCTGTCCAACTTATCACCACCTTATCACCGTATGTCATTACATACAGTGGGGAGAACAAGTATTTGATACACTGCCGATTCTGCAGGTTTTCCTACTTACAAAGCATGTAGAGGTCTGTCATTTTTATCATAGGTACACTTCAACTGTGAGAGATGGAATCTAAAAAATCAAAAATCCAGAAAATCACATTTTATGATTTTTAAGTAATTAATTTGCATTTTATTGCATGACATAAGTATTTGATACATCAGAAAAGCAGAACTTAATATTTGGTACAGAAACCTTTGTTTGCAATTACAGAGATCATATGTTTCCGTGTACTTCCTGATTTGACAGGAATGGACCCCCCGCCAAAAAACAAAATGTTATTTGTCAAACACCGAATACAACCGGTGTAGACTGGACTTTGAAGATGCTTACGAGCCCTTAACCAACGGTGCAGAGTAAAAATAATAGTAAAATAGTTAATGAGATATTAAAATAACACAGAAGGTTTAAAAAGCTAAATTAGACAGGAGGTCAAACACGTACCATCGTGTGATGTTTCACTATGAAGCAGCCGGCCCTTTGAAAAAACCTCCTGCAGTCTGAGGATAATCGTTGAGGTTGGAGGTAAACAAACACAAACAGACACCACAGAACTGAAGGGCTGCAACCCTAGCGACGGCGCTTATCTGACGGAGTTGAAAACACCAGACTGTCCAGATCGAGCAGTTTTTCCCATGCCCATATCCTCCAATTAATGTATGACCCCCGCGCGCGCGCGGCACGCACACAAGCTCTCTGCAAAAACAATTGGGTATTCTTACTTACACATTTTGACCGTACCAACGGAAAGAATTTTCAAAGACCATACCCCACAACCCGCGCCAGCACCACTTGAAAATAAGAGACAATGCCTGTTTATCTCTCATCTATGGTCTTTTCAAAGGTATCGCACCCCACCACAGAAATAAATAGATCTCTATCTGTTTTTTGAAAGATACAAAATGGACTATAGAGGTAACGGGTTCCAAGGTATTTGTGAGGTTGGTTAACTTAGAAAACGGGTGTGGGATCTGCTCTTGGAAGACCGAGAGATCATCCACTAATTGAGTGAATGTCAGGAGGGAACTTCCTGTATTAAGTATGTAAAACTAACGCAGACAGGGGCTGTGGGCGCTATCAGAATTAACAGTTAGCATCAGTTTAGCGAAGTGATGAGCAGGACCATAGTCCCTTGCATATGGACAGCTAGAGCCGGCACATCTAGGCTAGAACCCTGTCTCGCTCCTGAGCTACCGATTACCAGACGAAGCCGTAGTGTGTCACGTCACCCATCTCCCCAAATCTATAGGATCAATGCGTCGGTGCGAAAGACTGAGCCACACTTAATAGGCACCCTGTCCCAATAGAGGCCGCCTAACCGCCCTGTCCAACTACAGTAGATGATAAGCCCATGACCACATCCATAGGACACCATCTATTTACCCACAGATCACATCGAATACCCAAACAAAGAATTGCAAAACAAATCAAACATTGCGATAAGGAAATAGACTCCCATTATCTGTAGGTGAAATACTGCAGTGCGCCTTCACAGCAGCCGACAATTTGCGACCCCGTTGCACCATGACAAAAGGCGCATCAGTGGAGCCACGAACAACATTCTAAATCAACAACCTTGCAATTTATCTGGTCTTATTTATGGTTCTTCTTTCATACTGTCAACTATGTTGCTTCTACACATTATTGGGTTTCACGTACTTAACCTATACGCGCCGTCTAATATTATAACATTAGGAAAATGCAGCCTATGTTCTTTTTAAAAAGCGTTTTTGTGTGAGGCACTATGTAGGGTGTAATGGAATAGGATAGCCATCTGACGTTCTACAACTAAATGGTTAGTTGTCTGTGGTTTATTCTCACCTATTTTGAAATTCATTGCTCGGATATTGACAAGTTGCCTGGTGACAAGGAAATAACACAATATTGTGATTTTAACTCTTTGTTTCTTTATCCCACAATGAGTACCGTGCAACCTACAAGTACTATACCTTTGCCAAGGGATTGAAAATAAGAGGGTTCTACCCTAAGAAATGAAGGAGCCAAGAAAGCCGAAAAAGCTGGGAGTACGAATAGAGAAGATAATGTAAGCGGCAGTGCAAACAGTAACTCCCTAGCCACTGATGGTAGTAGAGCAATAGGTTACGAGTATACGGGCCTCCTGGGTCCAAAGAGGTCGTTTGCACAGCTATACCTCTTGGCCCATTGCAGGGCCACTAACGAGCTGGCCCATTCTAGAGTGGTCGTTAATCAAAGCTATCAGAGTGATTGGTGTAATGTCTTGTGCAGAACTCTGACTATATAGGGTAACAGTAGGGATGTAGTCTTCTTATAGGCTATGGTCAAACCTGGTAAGCCACAAATGTTGCTATTTAGAAATGACCGTCATAGCCTGATTGCGCTTGTGTGACTACTTATAAGCCTGGAACTTAGTGGAATGTGTTGTGGTGTGTGCTTCTTGTCATGATGTCTGCTGCTGTATGACAAAAAAAAAAGACCTACTTCCATAGGGCTCCTGGTCTAAAGTAAGTGCCACTATATACCTGTCTAATTCGTTTCCCTCTATAGGCTTCTCCTTAAAGTAGTTGCAACCTAGTAGAATAGGGTCCTATAGGGCTCTGGTTAAAAATATACCATCTGTACTTCATCTATCAAATTGAGAATTATATATTTAAGTCCTGAATCCTTGCCTATAGCCTCAAAATAGTCATAGCCTTCAATCGGTATAAGCGCTGCAAATCACATTGGTCTCTCCAGACGCGCCCTCTTATATACATGCTTCTATTATTGAATTTCAATTGCTACTAGTAAACATCAACGTCTGCTGTTCTCTCCTCCAGGGGGGTGGCAAGCCGGATCCGAGCTTTGGAAAACCGCTGCATCTTAGCACTGCTATCCATTTGCCCATCGTCTGTTTGTTCATTCCTGCAGAGCGCGTGCGGCTTATTAGCTCCTCTTCCGAATCCATCCTAATCTCGCCAATACCCTTAACATTGTTTCACGTGTAGCAAATGGAATTGTATAAGCCTGGAGGGAATTGACCCGTCCCAGACCAGGTAATAGATGGTGGGCTCTTTCCTGGTATGCAGAAAGTCTAAAACAAAGCCCTGCCCACCAACCCTAATCATGGTTATAGGTGAATTTAGGTGGTTCGTATATGGCCCTGGTCTAAAGTAGTGCACTATGTAGGGAATAGGGTCTATAGGGCCTGTCTAAAGTATGCAACAAGACAATATTGGTGAGCTATGGATTATGAAACTCACGTTTGTGTGCGCTTCTCTGAGCCCATGAGCTGATTCCTTGCCTTATTTGTGCTCATGTTCTATGCTAGCTTTTTGTATTGTGTAGGGATGAAAGACTGCCATACCGCGTGGTCTTAAGCAAGAGAATTATGCTTGAGCGCCCTGCCTCCACTATATTTCAAACAAGGCTTGATAGCCATCTGAATAAAAATCAAATATTAAAAACTGTAAAATGATGGACAAACACTGTTAGTGTTGTCCTATCTTACCGGCTTGTTGTTTAGCCCTGGTCACGCATCAGATTAAGTTGCTGTGTTGTGGGTTGTGTGTTGCTGCTGTGTGATGTCGATGTGGCCTGTAGCGTGTTGTGTATTGTGCTGCTATTTGTCAAGGGTGAATGATGGTTCTTAGTAGGGCTCGGTCTAAAGTAGTGCACTATGTAAGGAATGAGGTGCCTGTGTCTTGTGATTCAGGGCCTGCTCTAAATATCCAATATTATGTGTGGCTCGAGAGAGAGGGAGAGATAGGAGAGTAGATCGAATTAGGGCTCTGGTCGAGATAACAAGTGAAGATGCTACGTGAAGATGAATAGAGAGGGAATGACTGGTTCTAGTAGAGGCTCGTTCTAGAATGTAGGAGATGGACACTAGTCTATGAGTAGGGAGGATAGGGGATGTACGTAATAGAGAGGAGGACGAGTACATGGGTGCGACGACGGAGTGAGCGCTCGGGAGCGGGTGAGTGAGTCGGCACGCGGCGGGTTGATGGCGTGGTGCGAGTGAGGGCGGGTGGGCGTGCTGCGTGGAGAGGGGGGGGAGGTGTGCACTATGTAGGCGGGGCGGGCGCTGAGCCCAAATGAGAAAGGCACCGGGGATAGAACAAGGAGAGAATGGCCTCTTAGTCCGTTCATCATCGGCACAATGAAGCTGGCTCCGTCTTCTTTTGTCTTCACAATACTGTTACATCATGAGGAACATTCATGAGACTATTTCTTCTCTCCCAGCCGCTTAGCGATAACTGCGAACAGGAGCTGAAAGAGAGCTAATGACAGTTGTGCACCTTAAACTACCCTACCTGTAGGACTAGCGGTTTCATAGGGCTATACCGTGCAATGCCATCCTTATACATATCACGCCTCGAACACTTACTAATATAATCGCGCAGATACTATGCAAAGCCCCAGATATTTTCTATATGGAGTATGGGCATACATAGGTCTAAAGTAGTATCAGCATATGTAGGTAATTTAAGATCGATGATCAGCTCAAGTCTGTCTAAATAGGCATCCTAATATAGTGTGTGAATACGCGTTCTATGATGCCCTTAGGTACTAAAGTAGTGCACTATATAGGGAATAGAATAGGAGGATTTCCTGATATATTCAAAAGAAGCCCGTATAGGCGAACCCATATTCCTCAGTATTATAGCGTTGCAACATACTTTAAACCAGAGTCCCTATTAAACCCTATCCCTACTATGCTGACACTACTTTGTACCAAGTATGCCCTAACTAGAAGACCCGTAATTTCTCACTTATACATATTCGACGATTAGCGTTTGCTAGA
>NW_019950880.1:8494-9551 GCF_002910315.2 Salvelinus sp. IW2-2015 | reverse complement strand
TTAAATTCACTCTTGATAAGGCTTAAAAAGTTAGTGAATAATTCTAATCAAATTCTAATCAAAACCAAACAACTTGTTTTAAATAGGATATGTGTAAATCCCGTTACAGGCATCATAACTGCTCCCCGTGGGCAGAATGAAGGTAGACTATGGAGGCTTTTACACACATCCAAAATAATACTAGGTGCTAGCTAAAAATAATGATATCAAATACGATACCGCTCCCTGTTTTGCTGGTCCGAAACTTGATCTTTTACTAAAGCTTTGTTGATTCATATTTATTTCCACGCAATCTCACGAGCCAAACCCTTTATTAATGGGCTGCTATTTGGTGAAAGCATAGATGAGTTGGCTGACAACTTTAGGAAAACGATGTGCGCGCTTCCATGGGGCAGAAGTTAGCCTGTTCTGATTCTGGATGGCCAGTTTGCTAGCAAAAATGACAGGAAACTGCCATGTGGGGAATCCTACGTGGCTTGTTTCAGTTTGTTTCACCATGTTATTGATACCATGTCTTGTTTTGAGGTGTTTTGACTGATTTCATGTCAACACGTTAGTTAGCTAACCAACAACTGTAATGATATATTTGAGAGACAACAAATGGTCATTGTGCAAATGCTTTTATGTTTTCAATAAACATTGAAGATGAAATATAGCTTACATGTTGTCAACAATCTAAGGCAACCTCATCTGTTTGCCCCTTGGTTGGGCGTGCGTTTTTGTTGTTAATTGAGGGGAGGCTATGCTTGGTTTTTAATCAAATCAAGCAATCTGTTTTTTAAAACAACAACAATATTTCTAAATAGAATGGGGTCAGAAGCATGATGTCATATTAGAGGTCGACCGATTAATCGGAATGGCCAATTAATTAGGGCCGAATTCAAGTTTTACTAACAATCGGTAATCGGCATTTTTGGACACCGATCATGGCCGATTACATTGCACTCCACGAGGAGACTGCATGGCAGGCTGACTACCTGTTATGCAAGTGCAGCAAGGAGCCAAGGTAAGGTGCTAGCTAGCATTAAACGTATCTTATAAAAAACAATCAATCTTA